>NC_051284.1:900000-1200000 GCF_015220745.1 Sebastes umbrosus | reverse complement strand
CCGTCCAGCCAAAGACACATTATTTTCCTCATCATGTTTGTCTGAATATACAGTACCTGTATCCACCCTGTGTCTGTTAGTTCTCAAGCTGTATAACAAAGAACATATATTCCCAAGAAGTGAAAGTCAATTGTTTGTTCCATTGCAACATCAGCGCCGAGCAGCAAAGCTAACCTTCCGCCATTTTTGATGAATCACATGTCTGATCTAGGCAGCCCACAAAAAGTGACTGGGTTGTCTTATTTCACAGTTTGTGGGTTGGTAGGAACTCCAGATACCCACATGTATGAACACAAGCACTGAAAAAGTGAGTTTTTCATGATATGTCCGCTTTAAATGTCGACTGCATGTCTGGTGTGTTTTGGTCCCAGGGTGTGGAATGTCCGCTACAACCACAGCCACGACCAGCTGGTGTTGACAGCCAGCAGTGACAGCCGCCTCATCCTCTCCAATATGGTGTCCATCTCCTCAGAGCCATTCGGGCACTTGGTGGATGATGAGGACCTCAGCGAGGGGGAGGACAACCACCAGGAGGACAAGTAAGAGCAACTCAGGCTGGTCAGAAAAGGAAATGCTTCCATTAATCTAAAAGCCAGTATTAAATGCTTTTTTAAACGGTTTATTAGGGGATGGGCATTCTTCTTCTTCTTCTTCTTCTTCCTCATTCTCTTTCTCCTCCTCCTCTTTCTTCTTCTTCTTCTTCTTCTCCTCCTCCTCCTCCTCCTTCTTCTTCTTCTTCTTCTTTTTCTTCTTCTTTTTCTTGCTACGCTGCATCTTCAGACTGTCCTCCACAAACGATCCAGCCAGATTTTTGAATTATCAAAAATTGAGCCCACAGTGCATCAGAACGCTTTAGTGTAAACAGAACCGTACACAGCTACTGCAAAGTCTGGCTAAATAAAACACCAATGTTCATGAGAATAAATGACAAGAGTTTTGAGTTCATGGTAGATGTAGGGTGATAAATTTCCGAATTTTATCTCAAAAACTGCATTTTTGACAGTATTTTGAATTCTATCCTCACTCAAGTCAGGCATTTTCAAACATCAGTTTGTCACTTATGAAGTCTGTAATAAAATAGATTACATCTCACTGTTGTCTAGATGAAGTACATAAATTCTCAGAATTTACAACTTTCCATGCAACCCTGGCGACTGGCTCAGTTCTCAGTTTTGATTCTATATTATAATGCAGATGTTGAATCATAACACTGTGTTAAAGGGATAGTTTGGGTGTTTCTCAGTGGGGGTTGTGTGAGGTCCTTATCCATAGTCAATGTGTTACCTACAGTAGATGACGGTCGGCACGCTCCCAGTTAGGAGAAACAGACAGGAGTACCAGAACGGGAGCAAAGCAATGTACTGCTGTGGACAGGGGCAGCAGCTAAACAGATTTTAGACACCTAAAAGAATCAATATCAGTTTAAGTGTACGCTATATTTAGAATATTTTCACTGCTTTACCTCGCTGTCAGACAGTCCTTTCCGACGGGGAACTGAAGCCGTTATTTATGCTCTCTTCAAAGCCACCAGACTCCTTTGACAAAAACAATAATTTTTCAACTGAGTCCCACAGTAACACAAACAAACTAACAGATCGAGGCAGCGGTAGACCAGCAACCCCGGTGTTCTGTGAGGTAAAATCACTGTTTTTATCAATGGGGTCTGGCGGCTTTCAATACAACATAGACAACGGCTTCATTTTCCCATCAGAAAGGGCTGTCTGACGGCGAGGTTTAGGGCTGTCTGACGGCGAGGTAAAGGACTGTCTGACGGCGAGGTAAAGCGGTGAAAATATTCGAAATATAGCGTACACTTGATATTGATTTTTTTTTTTAGGCGGGCCTTTTTTAAGGTGTCTGTTTCTCCAAACTGGAGGCATGCTGACCGCCATATACTGTAGGTAATACACTCATCACATACCTCATACAACCCCACTTCAAAAAATCCAAACTATCCCTTTAAGGCACAGACAGTCAGCTTTCACCACATCATATCTGATGAGGGTTTTTTGTAATTATTATATTATTATTATTATTATATATTATATTCATATTATTATACCTCTCTTGTACGTTTCTGGACTGCCACATGGAGCCTAATGAGACACACAGCGAGATTCTAAAGCATGTACAAAAAGGTGCCGTGTATTTTGAGCTGTTCATCTGATATTAGTCCTCTGAAGATTGAAGCGGACTGCCTGAACCTTCACTTTCACATACTTTGACATGATAAAAGTGGAGAGGCAAAACATTAAAAATATGTTACTGTCAAAACACTTCAGGAGTTTGTCTCCACAGCATTTAGACTTTGCAGGGATATCATCTGTAATGGTTTCCATTCAGTGCTTTTCAAATGTGCCACTGTCCTCCATCCATTATGGTCCAATTCCCCCTCTTATCCATGACTAGCAGCTCTTACACTCAATGACTGACTCTCATCCACAATTATCAACTCTTCTTCCTAATCAGCAGCACTCAGCTTTGGTTTTAACCCTTCCACTATCCTTATTGACCCCTCTTGTATGTACAGTGCGTGTCCACTCCACAGTACCTGGACACCACGTACACAACTCCTCCAGCGGTTTGACTATTTTCTGACTTTATATGGTTGCTTTTAAAATTCAACAGATAATGAAATTGGCAGACTTTTCCTCAGTTTGGCCTGTTTGTCAATATAACAAATCATCACCAAGGTGATGTTAACATACAGATGGGTGAAAAATTAAAGGAAAAAAACAACGTATCATGTCTTGGTAAGTGTTCTTCGTAAATATATTCCCTCATTTCATTTGGTGTTGTGATGATGGTTGTGGTGAACTCTGTCGTAACACGTTGCTTCTCCCATAGGGGTTTAACTGGGTGGAAATCTGGTGTCAATGGAGGCCACATGATCATACGTGTTTTTAGACATATTTGTGGAAACAGCTAAACGGGACGTGGCTGACTGTTATCTGAGGGCCAGTCGGAATTTGCTGCTATAAAGTGTTAAAGAGGTGTTAAAGGTACAGTGTGTAAGAAACATTTCATCAGTGTATAATCACCTGAGACTAAGAATCGTTGCGTTAGCTTAGAATGAGCCGTTTATATCTACATAGTAAGTAAGTAAGTAAGTAAGTAAGACTTTATTTATATAGCACATTTCATACAGGAGTTGCAGTTCAAAGTGCTTTACATAAAATAAATTAAAAACAAGCAGCAAGAGCAGTGCATGGAGTCAACAAAATCATGATAAAAATAATAAAACATTTTAGAACAGTAGAAATAGTAAAATATAAATAGTGCAGGATAAAATTCGTAGTGCAAGTTACAGAGAAAATGCGCTGGTAAAAAGATAGGTTTTAAGATGTCTTTTGAAAATGTCTAGCGTGTTTGCTTCCCTAATATTTATGGGTAGTGCGTTCCATAATTTTGGGGCATAGTTGACAAAGGCCGCATCACCAATCTTCTTACGACTGCTTCTGGTGACCTCTAATAGACCTGCATCTGATGATCGCAGTGTTCTCGCTGGTGTGTAGTTTGTAAGGGAGTTAGCAATGTAGCTAGGTCCTTGTCCATTTAGTGCTTTGTATGTGAGGAGGAGGACCTTAAAATCGATTCTGAAAGTAACAGGCAGCCAGTGTAAAGTAGCTAGGACAGGACTGATGTGTTCTCTCCTCTTAGTTTTTGTTAATAATCTAGCTGCAGAGTTTTGAATGAGCTGGAGTCTTCCAGTGGTTTTCTTGGGAAGACCAGCGAAGAGTGCATTACAGTAGTCCAACCGGCTGGATATGAAAGCATGAATTAGCTTCTCAGCATCATTTTGTTTTATGAATGATCGTACCTCCGCTATGTTCCTGAGGTGAAAGAAAGCTGTTTTGGTCACTTTGTTAATGTGGGAGTTGAAATTCAAATCTGCATCCAGGATGACACCGAGACTTGTCACCTCAGGTTTAAGCCAGGCGGTTAAACCTCCAAGATTTGTGGTTAGCATCTCTCTTTTAGATTTGGGGCCGATAAGTAGAACTTCTGTTTTGTCCTCATTTAATTTGAGAAAGTTATTGTTCATCCATTTGTTTATTGCCAACAAGCAGTTTGTAATGGAATTTATGGCTGTCGCATCATTAGGTTCAGCTGATATATACAATTGTGTGTCATCCGCGTAGCTATGGAAATCAATATTATGTTCTCTGATGATGTCACCAAGTGGTAACATATAAAGAGAAAAGAGTGATGGACCTAAGCAGCTTCCTTGTGCAACCCCGTAGCAGTTTTCATGTTTCTTAGACATATGGTCTCCCAGGCTAACATAAAACTTCCTTCCTCTGATATATGTTTTGATCCAGTTCAGTACACTATCAGTGAGCCCAATAAGCTTTTCAAGTCTATTGATTAGGATGTCGTGATCAATGGTATCAAATGCCGCACTAAGATCTAACAGGATAAGGATAGATACTTTATTTGAATCAGAGTTAAGTCTGAGGTCGCTAATTATTTTGGTGAGAGCAGTTTCAGTACTGTGATATTTTCTGAAACCTGACTGAGAGACTTCCAAGATGTTATTTTCTTCAAGAAAGGAATTTAATTGGACTAATACTATCTTTTCCAATACTTTACTAATAAAAGGTAGATTTGATATCGGTCTGTAGTTTGCTAGTATACTGGTATCCAATTTGGGTTTCTTTAATAAGGGCTTTACAACAGCTGTTTTAAAAGCATCTGGAAAAACGCCAGTTTTAAGGGATGTGTTTATAATGTGTAGGACCGAACCTGAGACATTATCAAACACTCGCTTAAAGAATGTTGTGGGTATAGGATCGATATCTGATGTTGTAGAGTTACATTCACTGACAGTTTTAGAAAGTTCACCTAGTGTGATACATGTAAAAGTGCTCATGGTTACATTGCGGGATCTACTGATGTCAGTTTCACCTCCACTAGTAGTGATACTAGCTCTGATTGAAGTTATTTTGTTCATGAAGAATAGGGCAAGCTCTTCACACTTAGCTGCTGAGGATAGTGGGGGGACAGGAACAGTGTTTAGCAGCTGGTCAATGGTGGAAAAAAGAACTCTGGAATTTCCGGCGTGTTCTGTAATAATGCTGGAAAAATAATCTTTCCTTGCTAGACGGATGGTTTTGTTATAGGTAGATAGTGCATCTTTATAGATGTCGTGGTGGATAGTGATCTTTGTTTTTCTCCATTTTCTCTATGCTGCGCGGCATTTTATTTTATTTTCACTAACATTTTTATTTCTCAGCCATGGGGAGGTTCTGCTTGTAAACTTCTTTTTGGTTTTCAGTGGAGCTACAGAGTTTAACACAGATGATAGTGCATCATTGAGGTTCTCTACCATTTCATTCAGAGAGCATTCATGACTAGTTGGCTCATATAGAGCAATCTGCTCTGCATACATAGGGAGCGGGTCCTCTTCACGGAGTCCGCTATGTTGTTCCGCCATCTTTATTACAGTAGCCCAGAACGGACAAAGACTAGAGATGACTAGAGAGAACCTTTCACATTTTTAAGTTGAAATGGCAGCTTGAATTTGGCGGTGTGAATGGACCTGAAGGCCACTCTGGTTCTTTAATTCAACTTTATGCTCATTTTAAAGGTTGTAGTTTGTGGTGCAGTTGAATTAGATTGCGTCATGCTGATATACTCATTGACTCATTGTAAATGGGCTGGCCAAAATATGAATAACATGTCTCAGTATAATTCAACACAACACCTCTCTAAAAGGTTCCATATACGAGATTCAGAGCATTAACATAGCAGCAAACGAGGAACAGCAGCGTAACTTCATTCATTATTTCAGAAGCTAAAATGTTGGTTCTGTTTCCTTTGTTAAGATTAGAACTACAGTTATTATTGCTGCCTAAATGTCCCATGATATTTGCTGCAGTGACATTACTGCGCATGGAAACGTTTACAATTACTAAAAGCAGTCTCTCTAATCATTATGGTAAATTGTTAAAGAAAGCACTCACGCATTAAGGCAATACATCATTTCAAAAGCGACATGGCTACAGGGACTAGTAGTGGGGGAGATAAATGTCCATGCAGGTGTAGCTCTCTAAATGGGAGAAATGGTGGTGGGTGGATGATTTATGCATACATGACGTTAGAGCCGACCCGTGCATTACTAATCAGCACTGTTGCCGTTGTTTACACTGTTAGCGCTGTCAGCACCATTAGCTGCTAGCCACCAGCTCAGCCGTCGCCATGTTGAGAGCCATGTGGAGGCAATAGTTGTGTTCTGAATTCTGTAGAACTGTAGAACTTTTAAACAGTTTGAACAAAAATGGTAAATTATATCTTTCATGAAGGCAGGATTTATTGCAGGACTTTTGTATTAGACTGAATTAGTTTTAGCTATGTACTACTGCCAATCCTCAAACTAAATATTATATAGTACTATTGTACTATATACAGTAGTTTGAATAAGGTTTTTTTATTAAATCAACTTTCTTTAATGAATGTAACTCCTCAGTTTCGTCAACATAAATAAAGTGATGACATCTTGATGGATTCACTAAGTGAATGCAGATGCATAATATCATCTTTTTTCTGTAACAACTTAAAGCTGAAGAAGACAGATTGCAGCAAATATGATTAAACAAAGTTATTTTTATAAAATGGTCACTATATCCTGACAGTAGTACATGAAACAGGTAACCTGAAAAAAATCATGTGTCTCTGTGTCCTCCTGTGTCCTGCGGTACTCCTAACGGCATCTACAAGATTTCACAGACCGGAGGAAAACAAGCATTCAGAGCTGATCTGGGATCTGCTGTCCATCTGCTGTCTATGAGAGCCAGCTGTCAATCACTCGCGAACTCCAACCAAACGGTCAAACTAGGCAGCGCTGATCAAATATGAAACAATATTCTGTTACTGTAATGTTTATTTCTCTCCTCAGATGTTCTCAGAATCATCTTGTAGTGCACGGTTTAGCTGTAAAATGAGAAAGTTTGTGACCCGGCAGCCATGTTGAGATCAGGTTGAGATGGCTGGAAGGAACGCAAAGTACCGGTCACATGACCGGAGCACAGCCAATAGGAACGCTCTCTCAATGAAATGACCTGTGATAATAAATAAACTATAAAAATATACTGCCTACTGCCACTTAAATTTAATTAATATAGTAATGTTAGAGCCGAAATAGATTTTTTTTGTTATTGTAGTTATATAAATGTAATTTATGGAGTTGTTAGATTGCTGCTTGACCGTTCCGTTAATACAGTACAGGTGTGTGCCCCTCTTTGTGTGCGGCAAGTAGGACAGCATATACACCACAGTGAAAATGTTTTTTTTGAAATGCTAAACGCCAACAAATACGGATTGAAGCAGAATATTTAGTTAGTTTTTGCTACTAAGTAAAATAGTTTTATATAGAGACTTTTGTATAAATTAGTAAGTGTGTAATGATTTTAGTTATACATGAGCATATTTAATTTTTACAACCTCAGAGCAGACAAATCCTGGAACACACCCTGTTATCTTTGGCGCCCCCCTAAAGGGGGCCCGGACCCCAGGTTAGGAACCACTGATGTACCTAATATCCAAATAAACGACTGTAAGGCTGCTACAAATGTTACCCCTAATTGTAGTGTACGATATTGTCTTTTAGCAGGTAAACTGTCCAATGACATGATCCCTATCACACTTACAATCCTTTAGGCAAAGTGAGGCAAAGTCCAGCATTTAGTATTATCAGCCGAGTGCTCTCACATATACCCTCTTGTTCTTTTCTTCCCCAATGAATCTATACGAGCAGAGCACTTAGAGTGTTTTTATTTTAGTCTGCAGCCCGAGTGGAGCAACTACTGTCTGTGTGAAACAGTTAATGTGTAAAATAAATCCAAATATGTATGTCACTGTTTTCCCTCAGGACTACTTACAGCAGTGGGTTTGGGAGAAATTTCGGATGGCAATAATGCTAGATCATAATTCAAAAATGTTATTTATTGTCACATTGTTGTAGCAGTGGGGGAACTGTCTCAGCACTGAGGAGGATTCTGTTTGTGTGCTAAAGACAGGGAGAAATGGTGAATAAACAAAGTAAATACTCTCCAGTCCTCAGTAGTACTGTAGAAGGAGATAAACCCCATACAAACAGGGGTTGTGTGTGCTTGTGTGTTTGTGTGGCATGACCACTACTAGTGCTGCATCCAGGGTCTGAAATGAACTTTTTTCACTTCCTGCCACTGTGGCAGACAAGTATTTTTTTTGTCTGCCACTCAAACATTTTGTCTGCCACTTTTGAGATCTCTGTGCTAAATGAAGGAATAACATTTTAGATCTGATGTCATTCAATGTTCAATATATTTTACACAAAAAACATTATATACATGGTAAATTACAGTGTTTGAATTACACCGTGGAGGGAGGGTACTGTACACAGTACTGTACTGTACTTTGTTATTATCATCTATAGTGATTATTTGCATAAAAACACACAATTCAAATGATTTTGATTATTTAAATATTTGCTCTGGTTAAAAAAAATCTTGGTAAGCTTCTTAGAGCTAGTGTTATGAAGTTAAACAGGTCATAATTCTCTTTCTAATATTTATTTTATATTGATGTGAAAACATCTACTTCGAATAACTGGATTTATTCAAGTTTCTCACCAAAACCTTAATTTTACGAGATTACATTTGAACGCATCATGATGACGTTGTAATTTACCTTCATCCAATAGTCATTTTTCTTGAGCAGACTTCGAAAGCCTCATAATAATAACTGAATGGCACCTCCGTTAACGTTAGTGGCTCCGTTATTTATCCAGTCAGCACTATGCTGCCCACCGGCTGCTAACGCTGCTAACAGCTAACGTTACTAACTCTCCTCCTGTTGATCTCTACCCGGGTCTGTTGTTCAAAGTGTCGCATTATCAGGGAGAAATAGGATGTGTCCCCTCAGGTTTAGTAGCACCACGTTGTTTAGCGCTTTTTTTCTCTCCGCCGTGTCTCCGGTCCCAAACAAACTGAAACATGATACGGCTGCGTACGCTTCATTGTGCAGCGTAACTGTCTGAGCATCAATAAGAGGAGACGATAGTCACGGAGACATGAGATGCCAAGAAAGCGCGCACAGATGTTCTCTATTCCCATCACTAGCATTTTCCCCGCCTGCCAAAGTGGTGGATGTCCTGATGATTTCACCCGCCACTGCCAACAATTTACCCGCATTTTGGCGGGTGGCGGGTGCTAATTTCAGACCCTGGATGGAGCGCTATATGTTTTTACAGGCGGGGTTCCTGTATTTTTTTTTTTTTTTATCATACATGCACATGGGTATGCACACCCACAACGCCAGATGACGAAATACACATTCCGGCAATTCTGCTGATTGACAGTTGATAGTGGTAATGCACTAAGGGATGCAGCAATGTGCCCTCAAAGACAGTGAAGAAGAAGAAGAAGAAGAAGGTGACTTTAAGCTAGTAAACACGAATGTAAACAATGATGGCTTCAAATAATTTTTTTACACGGTCTATGCAAATATGTTATGAAGAATGAAATACATTACACACAATGAATTTTGATGAAGAAAAGTGAACGTAAACATGACATTGTTAGCAGAAAATTCAACAGGGCACCTTTAAGTTTAAAAATCATCAACTGTCATTCAATAAAAAAATGTTTGCTCCCAAAGCAAATTGTTTTTCAAGAACTTTCGACACATTTTCACATGAATCCTGAAACAAGAGAATGTGCGTTGTGTATTTTACACATACAATATGATGAATATGTTGGGCCTACATACCTTAGTGTGATTAGTAGTGATTAGAAGTGCATGTGAGTGAATATTGGCAGCAAATTAGTTTTTATGTCCCATTCATTGTCTCAATGCGCTTACACAGCCATTATGCAAACGCTCCAATTCGGCGGTCGGAGGAGAGGACCATTTTTAATCTGCACTACTCCTGGTGACTAAAGGGGGCATTTGTCATGAAACAAACTCAAATCAATTCATATGTAATCCACGTAATTGTGAACCATGAAGTATAGAGAGCAGCGAATACCGCGTAGGGAGGATGTCGGGATGGATAGGTGGACTTTTGCCCAGGAGACTGGTGTTTGTGTCCCGTATAAAACCACAAGTCAACGTTGATTTATTTGTCACGTAACTTCCGTACTTAAGTTACGCCAATTCTGGAGTTATTTTAACCCAAACCGCGATCTTTTCCTAAACCTAACGAAGTAGTTTTATTTTGAAAAGACTGGAGCGGAAATTATCACATCCATCACATGTTGCTGGACATTCGTAGGAAAAATACGTGGTTGAAAGTCGTGTTTAGTGTCACCAAAAAAAAAAGGTAAATTTGTGTCTATGTACACGAATCAAATAGAGCAGCTGTGTATATTAGACAAATATTGAAGTTACATCCATTTGATGAAGGTTGTGTCATTTTTGGCTGTACAGGAAAATCAATAAGAAAGAAGCAACTGTGTCATTAAACATGTATTTAACAGTAGCCAATTTAATATCTCATGGTCCTCCCTACATTGTTGGTCAAGACATACAGAGACCTGCCTGAAGTCTGCAAGATGTGATGCATTCCTCCTCCGGTTTTCATAACTCATCTCTTTGTGTTCTGTGTGTAATTCAGGGGTAAGGAGCCCCTGCAGGACAGCGTGGTGTCTACCTATGAGGAACATGAAGACAGTGTGTATGCGGCGGAGTGGTCATCGGCCGACCCCTGGCTCTTCGCTTCGCTCAGCTACGACGGACGCCTCGTCATCAACAGGGTCCCCCGCGCCCTCAAATACCGCATCCTGCTCTGAGAGGGTGTAGAGGGACAGGTGATCTGAATGTGTGTGTGACTATGTGTACAGTAAGTGTGAGAGAGAAGACGTAGTAACACATTTGTACTAATCCTTTGCTACAAAAACCTGCAAATAGACATTCCATTATAACTTGGCACAGTAAGCGTGCTGTGCAAGACACTGCAAACAGCATGTGAAGGCAGCAATGGTAAATACCGTGTGTGTGTGATGTAAATATACTGTAGCTCATATGTTCCACTGACCACTGTAAACAATAAAACTGTTCTGGTTTAAATGAGTCCTGAATAAACAGTTGACGTGGTGTGCTGTCATGGTGTTGGCAGCAACCTCATAAGAAAGGAACACATACAAAAGAAAAATAATTTCTGTTCATAAATATGTTATTTCCTGACAATTATTTTGTCTGAATCTTATTTGTTCCCATTTATGTTATGTTATTATGTGTATGAAAATACTGGTGTTTACTGGTGCTCAACTACCATTACCATAAAATAATATATAATATAAAAAGTAAAGAAGACCTAACTAACTCTTTCCATCATCCTTGAATCTGATTGATTGATACATCATTAAAATGCAGTATTTTTTGGCCACTTCGGGGCATCAGAACAAGCTGTGAACACAACATTAACATATTATCGTCTTAGAAAGTTGATGCGGCAAAACAGTTGCTTATTTTAACAGCAGACACAGAGCAACATGGTCATTCATTTGGAGTCGTTCCTTCGGCTACCTGATGAATGCAAATCCAATATTCACTCTTCTTTTAGCTCTGTTTTGGTCTCAACCAACTCCTGAGAGAAATAATCTGTAGCTGCTATTTCAGTTGCTACTTAGCTGTTGCTGTTTCAGCCAAGTCGCCAGGAAAAAAATGTTGGCATTTTATGTTTCTGCAAACCGGGGATACGTTGAAAGTCAACGTTTTTTGCATTCGGTCAGAGTCAGTGATGTATTCCAACGAGAGCCGTACAGAGCAAGTGACCAAGTACATCGTGCAACCTTTATTTTGAAAGTTATGTGGTGTACGAGTATAACAAGCGAGAAAGTCCACAAAGGGTGGGGGGAGACCGCTGTTTGTGTCCCGAATGAAACCAAAAGTAAACATTGACTTTACGCTCGTTACGTAACGCCACATAAGCGAATCCGAGGCAGTTGTTATTTATGCTAGTTATCGTTGTTATGGTTGTTACGATTGTTACGTTATCAAGTAGTTTTGTTGCCTAAACCTAACCAATCATTTCACAACGTTAACCATGTGTCATTGTGCGATTCCGCAAGCGTGACAGGCTGATATGAAACATATTTTTGGTTCAGAAAATTCAACATTCAACATATACGGGAGACGTTGGTTTGCACGTACAAACGTACAATCAATGCCAACATTTTTCCTGGCGACTGGGTTGGCTGTTGGGTAGTGAAGAAGAAGAAGACGTACTTTATTAATTCCTCATTGGGGATATTTAATTACATTTTTGGTTCTGGGCAGGTGTACAAGGGGTTTATCACAGCTGCTGGAAATGATGCTGGTGAGAGTGGTGAGACTCAACCACAACAGTACATTTATGGGCAGCAAAAACCAAAACAATGAGCTGAAAGATGCTAAAATGTGGAGTCTGGTGATAATTTCATAGAGTAATTGATTATCGACTGATTGTATCACCAATTTTACTGCGAGTGCTGCTCTCAATATAGTCTTAAGGGCTAAAGCAAGGTCCAAGTGTTAAGCCAATGAACAATGAAAACACCAATATATGCATACGCTGCACATTCGCCACACCTGAGCAGCTGGCAGAAAATACTTGCTGTGACATCACTGTTTAGACTGTGGCCACAAGTACGGCATGAAACGCTCAACCTATACAGAGTGCAGCATTTAGCCTATTTATTTATGGATGGAATAACAGATGAACTACCTACCTACTGTGGATTTCCACTGCATTCACCACCCCCCTCTCTTGTCTTCTCTTCTTCCTCATCCTCCTCTCTGCGTCCCTTGCTCTTCACTCTTCTCTCTCGCCTCGTCCCTCTGCCCACATCTCCCTCATTCTCCCCCCCACCCCCTCCTACAGTGTGTGTTGAGGCTGGTCGATAGTGACAGTCCGAGCCTCTGTTATGGCAGACACCATTGACAGGCCTTTTAATTGCAGCTTGACTCTATGCATCACACATTCACGCGCACACACACACACACACTAGTGCCAAGGGAGGGGCACAGGCTCTTCATTAGCTATGCCAGTTGGGGCAGGCAGTGCCGTGGCTGAATACGGAGTATATTCAGCTATCTAATCAGAGAAGTTGCTCACAGACACACACACACACACACACAGAGCCCTTGTTACCCTGCAGTCAATTATTGAGAGCAGGGATCAGGGTGTAGATACAGAGGGATGGTGAGCACTGAAAAGGTAATCGTTGAATATCGTCCATCTGGAAACTTGTGATGCTTGTCACAGACACACGCAGCACTCATTGTCACGTCTCTACCGTCTTCTGGGCACCGGCGTATGAAGAGATGTGAGGGTGACAAGCATGCGTGACAGGGTCTTCTGTCTGATAGACTATATGTGTGTGTTTCTGTATGGAAAGATTATATTAAAAGACAAGCAGTTGATTGGAAAAAGCAGACATAGATATTCCAGCCTCTCATACAGTATATCCAGCAGCTGATTTGAAAGATTGTGACCAATCAGTCAATCCAAACTGCTAATAACAGCTGAGTATTTGCACGTGAATCGATGGAGGCACCTCTTTAGTATCCGTGAAAGGCTCGCCCAGGACAAATCACACTCCGTATGATGCATTGATAGTCAATGTGGAGATTTTGAGACGAGTTATTGCTGACACTGTAAATACACATATACAGGCTACAGAATGTTCCTTGCCAACATCATACACTAACATCTTACAGGGTAACTAACCAGAAACAAGACTCGGTCTAAACTGAGTCTATGTCTGGACCGTGTTCAGTCTGTCTGAATGAATTTGTGGCTAAATTGTTCCACTAATAGTCAGTGGTCATGTATATAATGTTAAATCCAGCGCTATATGTCCACCAGGTCCGGCGAGGACAATAGGGGACACGCTGCTTCACTCAACTGGCCGTCCAAGCGGTGATGTACCCTCTCATGGAATACACCTGATTGGTTCCTGGTTCTCTGCTCGTCGTTTCAAACAGGAAACAACATGGCGGCCTGCTCCTAAACTTTCTGTTATTCCGACTAAACAATCCACCAAAATCTACTTCAGAAAACATTTGAAGCGAGGAACAGAGTATAATGTGGGCAACAATAAACTGTTAAAATAACATAAATAATAGCATTACTAATAATCAGTAAACATTATTAATTATCATTTCATTGTTTGTTAACTGTAAAATAACTATGAAGTAAGTTTAATTAACTATCAATTTACCAATAAAAGATGATTATTATAAAGTGTTACCAAAGTATCTAATGGCTCTATAATGAAAGTGCACTTTTTGGAAACTTTTATCACCCCATACCTTAAAACAGTAATAGATTTGTGCCCACTTGGGGACGGTTGAGTGAGCTGATAAAATAACGTTGACATATTATCAACTTAGAAAGTTGTTATTGCCAACGTGTTAGCACACAGTTATAATTTACACATGCAGCAGTAACATTAGCATTCATTTGGAGTCCATTAGGTCCAATAATTACTCTTCCTGTAGCTCTATTCTGTCTCCACCAACCCCAGAGAAAAATGATCTGGCTCTTTGGCTGCTTAATTCTCCACTACCACTAGCTAGCAGCTTACTCTGTCATGCTGTTTGGTGCTGGGCAGGTAGCACAATGAACTAAAGGGGGCTAAAAGGCTCTGTCAGCTGAGGGGAATACAATAATAGCTGGGTGAGAATTCGCTTGCCATTTGATTCATTGTTAATTAGGGCTGTCAATCGATTTAAATATTAAATCGCAATTAATTGCATGATTGTCCATAGTTAATTGTGATTAATCGCAAATTAATCGCACATTTTTTATCTGTTCAAAATGTACCTTAAAGGGAAATTTGTCAAGTATTTAATACTCTTATCAACATGGGAGTGGGCAAATTTGCTGCTTTAAGTAAATGTATATATATATTTATTATTGGAAATCAATTAACAACACAAAACAATGAAACATTTTCAGAAACCAGAAACCCTCACAGGTTCTGCATTTAGCATAAAAAATAAATGCTAGAACTTGACTATTACTTGCCCCAAACGTCATGTGATTATCATAAAGTGGGCATGTCTGTAAAGGGGAGACTCGTGGGTACCCATAGAACCCATTTACATTCACTGATCTGGAGGTCAGAGGTCAAGGGACCCCTTTGAAAATGGACATGACAGTTTTTCCTCACCATAATTTAGCGCAAATTTGGAGCGTTATTTAACCTCCTTTGCAACAAGCTAGTATGACATGGTTGGTACTGATGGATTCCTCAGGTTTTCTAGGTTCATATGTGCCTGCTACAACCTAAAAATCAAATTTGCATTAACGTGTTATCGTGTTAACTTTGACAGCCCTATTGTTAATATATAAATATTGATTAATGCAGCTTTAAAGAGGACAGACACATGTTTAATGCAATTTAGAATATGAAGAACAAAACATTTCTCCTAGCACTTTGATTTTCGTATAATTCCTCCTAAGGCCCTACTGAGGGTCGGCTATAAGTGAAGCACTATACAGTATATAAATGACATATGTTCCTTTAGAAAGAAGCCAACATATCTACAGTATGTAACGGTCCTCATGGGTTATAGTCACTGCAAGTGTGACATCTCCTCTCCCATCCTGAACCACCCACAGCCTCCGCTCAGAGACCTACAGTATAGCAACAGAGTGCTGCTGCGTCATAACAAATGCAGCCTGTCGTCACCAGCAGGTCACGTGACCGGGGCGCTTTACGTGCCAGCCGGCCGGGCTTCCTCAGATCATAAACCTTTTGACCTGGAATAAGAGGTGACAGTGCTGTTGTGGCTGCCGACAGTCTGACTTAGTGGGATGGCACTCGCATGAAACAGAGAGAAAATGACTGAAACATTTCTGTGGCTGGGAAATAAGATGTTGTTTTCTTAATATGTTTTACTATGTGGAAAAATGATGGAGGCATTTGCATTTCAGTTCTAGGCTAAAATGAATTTTATGAGGAAAACGCCACAGAGATCAGTGGGCATGAGTGTCTATATTTATTTATTCTTTCTATTGTGTCTCTCTATAAATGCCATTGATACTGCCAGCAGTTTCATATATGTTATTTATACTCCATCACCACCACATCAGACATATGTATTTCACAGAAAGTGCAGCACACTTCTAAAACACAAGTGTTTGCGTAACGTCTTGAATGGCGGTAATTGTACCTGAGGGTCACGCGGGTGTCGTCTTCAAAGGGTGGAGGCGGAATTGGATTCAGCTGCTGAGGAAATGAAATAAAAAAAAAAAAAAATTAGATTTCATTTAATTATTTATTCATGTCGGCGATGCAATATGGAGCCACCTGGGGTGTTTGTGTGTTTGTGTGTGTGTGAGCGGGGGTTTCAGGTGATTATTACCTCGGAGATTTGGATTCATTTGCATGGAGGAGAATTTATATGACCCCTTGAAATGGAAATTATGCACAAACACGTTGCTCTCCACAGGAAGAGAAAGACAAAGAAAAGGAAGAGTGACTGATAGGAGAAAGAGAAAAGGGACGTCAGAGGTTTGTATAGGCAACTGTGGTGGAGGGAGAGAAGGGCATGACCAAGAAAGGTATGTTGAGGATTGTGTGTGTGTGTGTGTGTGTGTGTGTGTGCGTGTGTTTGCGTGTGTGTGTGTGTGTGTGTGTGGAGGAAGAGGGAAGCCAAGTGTATGTGGTCCTCAGGAGGGTTGATGACTTCCAGAATCACGCAGATCCAGCATTTCTGTATGTTCATTAAAGTGTAACTTACCCCCAGGTCTGAGCCTAAGTCCACCCGCTGCATAATTCTGAAAAATTATGAAAAAGTGGGCAAGGGGCTGAGAGATGAGCCCACTTCCATATGACGAAAGACTCCAAGTTGACATTTTTGTTGACAGTGTCAAGCTCCGGATACAGAACGTCATGGCTGTAGAAACTCCAATTGAGTCAGCGCATACCCCTAGCAATTCCTTCTCCGGAGCGGCTGTCCGGTCTCCTCCTGGCGAATAGTATCCTACAGGCGGGGAGGAGGCACCATGCACTGCCGCTGGCCACCAACCCGCTGTTCCATTTTCTGTAACCAGTGTATCATGAAAGCATGGTGGAATTTAGGGATGTTAAGAATGAACCATCTAAAGTCTGTGTAAAGGAAATTCAGAGTTTTGTTTCTAAACACATTATAAATGTTGTAAACTAATGAGTGAAAACATGTTGTAAAGCCTGTGAACGTTGTCGTACTGGATTGGGGAGTTACACCGTTAAACTGTTTTTGGCCAGTTTTGTGTTCAGGATTTTTTAGGCGGGGCTGAAATCATGGCTCGATGACACAGTGGAGCCATCCTTAACATAACTCCACCCAGCTTCACAAACGTGGTTTTTGAAAGGAAACATACAAACCCAGAATGGCATCAAAGGTTATGCTCAGTCGGTAGAGCATGCGTCTCATATTGACATGATCGTGGGTTGAAGTCCCACTATAAGCATTGGTATTTTCATCACTGTTTTTGTTTTGTATTGTATTTTCATGATTGTAATCCATCCCATGTCCTATGTATATCTATTATTTTTCAGTATGTATGGAGTACCAGGGCCATGAATATCTTTGAGACTACCAGGACCACAAAAGCAAGCACTTTGTCCACGGCCCCTGCGGCGAGGTCCGGGGGCGCTGTAAAGATAGCGGCCGCGAAGCCGCGAGCCTTTCCAAGCCGACCGACCGCCTCGGATGAAATGTGCCCGGTGGGGGCCAGCCAGCGCCGGGGAGAGGTCGTTCAAATTTGGCTGAGTGGTTAGTAACACATTTTTCTGTGGTGTGACAAACCCAGAAAGCATATTTATTTTTGCTTTACAATTTTAACCGATTAATGCTATGGGTTAAACGGTTAAAAGAAATATTAAAAAATAGCTAAAAAAGCTGAGCAGAACTCAGAGGGAAAAGCTGGTCCACCTTAACAGCCCACCTTAAGAGAGTCTGAGTCTGTTGCAGATACAGGATGTCGGCTTGGAGGAGTTTTAGCATTTATTCACTGATATATAAACTGAACACGCACTGCACTGCTACGTAATTGGGATTTTTTTTTGGCATTTTCTACCATGAAATACAGATTTTCATAAATTTGGTAAGAAATTTCAATATTAGGCCTAACACCAGCATTGATGTGTTTCATCACAATTCAGTCATTCATCATTTAGTTTATAGCTTAAAAAAACACATTTAAATGTGCACTGTGTGTTATTCTTAAATGTTTTCAGAAATACTACTCACTTTACTATATGACTCGTGAGCTGGAAGGGATTCAAGATTTGCTCAAGAACACTCTGGTAAGGCAGAAAGTTGCCAACATGGACCAGAAGACAGGTGTTCCACCCACTGCATTTGAAATATGTATCAAGAGATAAGGTTTACTGTGCTGCCTGTGTGCCTGTGGAGGACTGGGAATAAACAAACCATTTGAAATGTGAACGGATTTACTGTACAAGGCAAAAAAAAGAATCTGTTAAATGTGAACCTACTTGCAGCCGCAGTGTGCTCTTTGTTAGTGAATTTTCCCAAGCTTTTAGCTCCGTAGCGGTGGAAGCCCCGATGAAACACGGTTCCCATCACTTTTGATGTTAGCTCGGAGCGTGCAAGGATAGCTACTTAACACTGACAACCACCCTGTAGTCAGGGAAAAGCTCTTGTGTGTCGTAAGCTACTTATTTACTGTCCTATCGCTTCCACAGAAGATAAAGTGCTTTGGGAAGGGGCGAGCAGAGACTATTAAGCCATCGATGAAATTGCAGGAGGGTCTGTATTTAGGGTGTGTTTTTCAGGAAACCCTCGCGGTGCAATATGTCTTTTTGTATTTCAAACCTCTGATTGATTTGCATATGTTCTCTCCATGCTAAGGGTATCCCAACATTTTAAATCTCTCAGGACCTGAGTAGTACACGTTTTAGTGCTTACAGATTCCAACACCTTATCTAATGTCTTTACAAAAGCCACACTGAAAGGCGGACAAGCCCCCAACTCCTCCCTCCTTTTTTACTCTCCTCCATGCTATTAGAGGCACTTATTGGCACAGTCGTAGCCTCGGTGCTTGATATCATTCAGCTATTGTCTGGCTGACCAGCCTTCCTTTCTTCTGGGGTGAAAGGGACCACAATGGACGAGGTGCTGTTGTGATGCACCCAGCTCCCTTCTCCCACCTCATTGTTCTTCCATTACCGGACAAGCACACGGGGTGGATCCAGCGTTATTTATGGTCCCTTGCCGACACAACGCACATATAATTACCTCTCAAAAGCTGTAATTGTGCTCATTTCTCATGTCCGGTGCGGACGTCCACTCCCGTGCCCTCGCGGCGTCTCCATGGAGATTGAGAGCCAATTGCCATTGAAGGACATCACAGGTCGTAGTTCGCACTCTGGATTGCGGTAGGTGTTTGATTATGTACACTGGACAATCAGATGGAGTTGCTTGTACGTAAGTAGTTCATATGTTCTTTTTTAGAATTGAGCAGATGCTGTAAAAGGCGGAATAAGGAATTAAAGACTAATGTTATTAGTATCTGTGTTGCTATTTCATTAAGGTACTGTCTTTTGTGTCACTTGGGCAGTACTTCATTTACTTTGAACCAAATGAATCTAACAGCATCCTCCTGCTCCAGTTTGTGACTCCAGCTTTTGGATGTGAGGTTGATTGACTAATGATTGAAGTGACTGGTGAGTCCGTCACCAGCGTCCTGGCAATACAGAGTGACAGTTTGTATGTGTTTGATCAGTGGTGCATAGCTCGGGGGACAGAGCGGGAGCAGGGGGGCTGTGGCAACTCTCAAACCTCTTTGTCAATCAAAAGACCCACGAACCGCACCCCATGAAATCCATTAAAACCAATTTAGCCAGAGCCGTACAGCTCAGAGCTCCATGAACGCTCAACCCGTGGTGAATTAATGATGGATTTTCAAAACTTTGGTGGTTTCAGTTGATTGCTGAGTATTATTTCTTGTACCTGGTGTGTCATTCATTATTATGTTGTGGAAAGGGCTCGCAGTCAGAGATCATTCAGCGTAGGTTCTATCCAGCCTGATCTGTATTTTACAAAGAAATATGTCAAAATATCTTTTTTTCTACCTTTTTCTATTTTCTTAGCTCATTCTTAAAAAAATGATCCTGTTTTTGCGGCAAGATCTGAAACGGACCCAAGACCAGTGGAACAGGACCCTACCCAACCAGATCATACTGAATAGTATTTGGACCTGGCCCAGGTGAGATTTTGGATACTGGGAACCAAGTGGACCCTTGACCTCTACTACAGAACCTTCTCTCTTAAATAGGTAAAACCATACAGTAGGTAACCCCGGCGATGCTCTCGATAGCCAGGACCTGGGCAGTAAACACAACACATGGCTCTTCTGAAAACTGATAACTGTATCCTGTGCCTCTCTAGACATTTAGGACAGATGAACAGTAAAGCTAACTTTAAACCACACTAAGCAGCATGGCTATGACTATGTACTGGTACGCACACACTGGGAGAGTCACTTTCATGAGAGAGCTGCTAACCTCGTTCCATAGGATCCCGCACGCTGCCTCTCTAAAAGGGGCATAGATGTGCTTTAAGTGACCGTCAGCCTCTGTGCCTTTGCAGCGGAGACTCGGAGGGCTAATCAGTAGCAGCTCATGACTGGTTAGCACTGAAAAACAGAAGGTTGCACGGAAAATCTGCATGCAAATCTTCCGCATGACAACTATGCACACCGAGCAAATGATCCACATCGTCGTGTTCCATTTTCATCGCAAAAAAACTAACTACACAATACAGAAATTAATTGAAACCCCAAATTTGATGCTAACGCTAGCCGTTCTAATTTATTCAGGAGAGGTTCACTGAGAGCAATGCTCCCTTTTTTCAGGAACGCCCTGATTTCACATTCACACTTGAAAGCTGCCGAGTACAACCACAGTCTGATCGGTTGGTTGTTTAAAAAAAAAAAAAAGGTTTACAATTGAATTGTAATTCCTGTTAATTTGAAGATTCCAAGTTGCTGGTGTACAATTTTATTATTTTAATAAAATTCAGTAAAATTGTATCTATGTATTTATTTGTAACATTTTGTTTTATAAAGTTAAGAAAGTGATGTTTAAGTCAAGGCTGATCCAGTCACCTCCACACAGTGAGGCATGCAGCTGATTAATTAAACACTGGTATCGGATCGGTACTCAGTATCGGCCGATACCCAAAGCCCAGCTATTTCTATCGGTATCGGGACTGAAAAAGTCAGATCGGTGCATCCCTAATTTGATTGGATGAACTTTTGTTAACGCCCCTGAGTGCTGGATGAGTCATCAAACATTTGAAACGGTTTACAGGAAAAGAAAGGGAATTTGATCTGTGACTGCTTTTTTGACATACATATTTGGCATCTAACGAGAGGTAAATGAAGAATTAACACAAGGACACAGGATTAAAACTGGGAAAATGTATTTTTCATTTCATGGGGAGATTAATCCCTGTTTAAAGTGCATCAATACTTGTATACCATGCAGTACATTTTGTACACTTTGTTAATGCATTCTGTGTGTTACTGTCTGTTTCTACATCTTCACTACATAGCCACTTGCGTGAGTGTCACAGCACTGATGCACTGATGCATGTGGATTATCTACAAGGCAACATACAGCAGCGTGTGTGTGTGTGTGTTTGTGTGTGTCTGTGTGTGTCCTCTCCTGACCCCTGGCTGTTCCACTGTCTGGCTGCACACTCTCTCCCTCTCTCTCCCTCTCTCTCCCTCTCCTCCTTGCTCACTCGTTCATATCAGACATGTCATCCACCGCGGAGCGCTCGGACACCCTCATGGGAACTGCCTGACCCAAATCTGTCTTCTCCTCTGCCCAGTTGACCACACACACACACACACACACACTCAGGCACAGATGCACTTGACATTTGGTCACTGACAAGACATCAGGTGAGGACAGAGGAACCCAGGTGACAAGGAGAAGCAGTGAACCTTTGCTGTGATATTGCCCCTCTGAGCCCAAGAACACACACACACACACACACACACACACACACGCACACACACACACACACACACACACACACACTTGTCTCCATGTTGTATTTGCCTGTCAAGCGAGCTCCAATAGCCATGCTCGTTTCCCCGCTCTGAAAGCCAGTGAAGGTCTCGCTATTCACGGTGGCCTTCCAGAGCTCTCATCACAACGCTCGACTCAAAGGAGTGTTGTCTTCCTGCGCGATATCCTCGCCACTCAATACACCCACAGAAAATCACACAAAACTGGAACCACCAATAGGAACACACGAATGACGGGGAGAGATGTCGCACTGCTTGTGGTTGGAAAATAAACAGGGAAGGACCTTGAAGAAGCAACAAAGTAAGCCTTTCATCTAAGGCAAAGATTCATTACACCCATTTTTAAAGGATAATTCCACTTTATTACAACTTGGGTCTTCTTTTCATAGTTTTGGCCACACTGTGGAACACTGTGTCATCGCTACAATAAAGTCATGAAATGCCGGTAATAATTCCTCACTGCCAAAGGTGGGTGTACTGTGGATTCCTCCACATTCACCCCGTATTGAATTTGACAATAAACAACTGCACTTTTCACCAGTAACACTTTATAATAACCATCATTTATAAATGGTGAATTGTCAGTTAATCAAACTTAGTTAATAGCTATTTTACTGTTAACACACAATGAAATGATAATTAATAATGTTAACCAATAAATAACTTTACTAACTTTTTGTTAATGATTACAAAATTATTTGTAAACCTTTAAGAAATCGTTTGTAAAATGTCAATAAACAGGACATAGATAGATATTTGTGACACATTGTTAATGGTTAATAACTGGTTTGTAAACCATCTATAAATATTATTTGGATGGTTATTATAAGGTTGCAACTGATGATTATAATACCTTGTTCAGTAGTTAGTCAATACTTTGTAAAGCATCTATAAACATTGTTTAGATAGATAGTTAATACTTTGTCAATGGTTAATAACTGGTTTCTGGTCCATCTAATATAATGTTAGAGATTTTTAACAAACTATGTCTTAAAGGGACTGTTTGTAACTTTTTACATGTATAAATCTACCGGATCTACCGGGTTTCCTGCTTCAGCCCCGGAGGCTTCATGGAGAGACCTTCGTCTGGTCAGCTAACATTACTGCCAAGCAGCTGAAATATAGAGTGATATTGTAGTTTTAGCTTACATGTGTCGCCTCACTTGTTCATGTCTATTTTGAGCGAGCACAAGTGCGAGCAACAGGACGCTGACTTTAGTTGACTTAACGGCCACAGGTGTCGCTGTTAACAAGCATTTCTGAAAGTTATAAACAGTCCCGTTAAGGGTTTACAAATCATTTGGTAATTATTAATATACTATATAAAATGTTATAATGTGTGCAACCATAAACTGTTAATAGTGTCGTTATCGTCTCCTATCAGCTATGATTCAATATATAATTTATAAACTAATTATTTCATATTACACAAACTAATTATAAAATAATATTTAGTAAACATTATTAATGAACATTTCATTGTTTGTTAACAGTAAAAATAACTATTAAGTAAGTTTAATTAACTGTCAATTTACCATTTATAAATGATGGTTATTATAAAGTGTTACCTTTTCACCCAGCAACATGTTCAGGTAACATTGATCAACAATACTTCTGATCTGGCTCCCACTAGAATATCACTTAGTGTTACTTCAGTGTCATCGCCCTGCTCTGGAGATGCTTCTCCCTCCAGTGTGTGACTGTTGTAGGCCTCATCTATCCCTGAGTTTTCTCTCTTTGAGAAAGCTTTTGCGTGTTTTCTTCATATTTGTAGTTGTGCGTGTGTGCAACGCGTTCTCATCCCAACTCGTCATATACTGATGCTTTGTCAGACCCCTCAGCGTCACTCTTTTCGGTTGCAGTAAATACGTGCTTAATGTTGTGTATTAAACAAAAATGCTTGCTTAGGTTCAGGCAATAAAACCACTCAGTTAGGTTTAGGAAAGAACTACATGTTAGGGCTTAAAACTGCTACGTTTGTACAGAGAAAATAAGACTGAACGTTGTGAACACAGAACATGAACGAACGGATTGTAACGTGACACACGGGACACGAACAGTGATCTGCTGGATGAAAGCCTCGTATTTGTTGGACCCATCCACATCCCCGCCCGCCAGCCCAGTGTGTGTCACTCTTTAAATTACGCCACCACAGGATTTTCCCTGAGCGTGTGGATGGGTTTACATTGTAGTCAATGGAGAGCCCGGTGCGTCTCATACCTAAAGTGTGCCTTGTGCGTCGGTATCGATCGCCGATGGCCGTGACAAAGCCTCGGTATTTGATGACCTGGGAATAAGAACGGGCTGGTGTATGTGACTGCTGAAGGACAGCAATGGAAGGGACATTCTGGGCGTTTATCCTTAAAGCTGCAATAATCTGATTTGCATATTTAAGTGTGTCAAAGTAGGTCTGTAAACTGTGTGAGTTTGGAGGTTTGTTTTAATCCATAGCTCTGGGAACATGTGAGTCTCAAACCAACCTTATCTAGCCTTAGTGCGCCACATGAGGAATTATTGTTTGGTTAGATGGTGACAGGCAGCAACCTTCGATCTGAAAAGTGAAACCAATGCTGAAGAGCCTTAAACCTGCATTCTCTCTAACAGCCAGCAGGGGGCGACTCCTCTGATTGTATAGAAGTCTATGAGAAAATGAGCCTACTTCTCTCTTGATTTATTACCTCATTTAACATTGTAAACTGACTTTATGGTCTCAATCTCTAGTTTCAAGTCTTCTTCAATACAGCATGATGTTCATTTAGCAAATGATGGTCCCATTTAGAGTCAGATAGACCTTAAAGCAGGGGATGCTTTAGGCTACCATGTGATTAACGGGTTGCTACCAGGGCGTTGTCTGGTCTGGGAGTTGTCCGTGTTTTAGTCTCAGAACTTTAACCCTTTCACAGTGTGTTTTCACTTCATCAAAGTTAATGTAACATTTTGGTCGCCTAAAATTGACGTTCGGTTGTACTTAGCTCCACCCTCTCATGTCACTTCTGGTTCCAAAAAACCATGACAGCGGTGGCCAAAAAACCATATGGTGACAGCCAAAATGAAGGACGTATCTTGCCAAGAAGTGAAAGTCAATAGTTCGTTCCATTGCAACGTCAGCGCCCAGCAGCAGAGCTACGCTTCCGCCATTTTGGACTGAAAGCAACTACCGACTGCCAGTAAAACGTCCACCTACAAAGAGCCATACAAAAGTAAAACAACATTATTTTGATTCTATTGTCATATTCAATGTCTCTACCAAAATGGCTTGTGTTGAACAATATAAATATTACAAATCTAATAAGCATTTTCAATCCAAAATGGCGAGAAGGGGCTGTCGTCCAAAAACACCAGAGTTTTCTCTTTGCTTCTATGCTCTTTGGCCAAAATTCCGAAACTGTAGTCCATAAGCCAATTGGTGATGTCACGGTGACTACGTCCACTTCTTATATACATGGTTATATCCAGGGTTGGACATTAGCATCCGCCACCCGCCAAATGCGGGTAAATTGTTGGCAGTGGCAGATAAAATCATCAGGCCACCTGCCATTTTGGCAGGCAGGGAAAACGCTAAGGACGTCCAATTGTCCCGGGGCCGGAAAAAATATGATCGGGGAGGATAAAAATTACTTTTGGGACGAATTTTGGACGAGAGTTGAAAGAAAAATACCCGTTACATTAAAATGAACGGTGATGAAAATGACTGCATGTTATGTGTAGCGCACCGTTATTATTAAACCTCTGGCCTCTGATCTCACGACAGCTGCAGGGTCAACGGGGAATTATTCCCAAGTCAATGAGGTAAACTTTCTAGTATTAACGGTACCAATTAGCTAACATTAGACTGTTTGATGTTAACGGTAACGTTAAAGTTAACGCTCGCTAACGAGCCGGCAGCCGGCGTTTGTATTTACAATGTATGAGCTGATGATAACGTTACGTTAACGAGGAGTTAAAACTCTGCAACAGCTCAAATCATTTACTGTACCTACTTACTCACAGCAGTATAAAATAGATAGTAGAAAGGGAAATTTTGACCTGATTATAAATATGATATTTAAATAATCATAATCTTTTGAATTATTTGTTTTTATGCAAATAACAGTACAGTACTGTGTAGGCTACAGTACCCTCCCACCCCCCAAAAACAGGGCTCCCCCGGAAGCTACGGTGTAATTTTAACACTGTAATTTACCGTGTATATAATGTTTTTCATGTAAAATATATCGAACAATGAATGACATCAGATCTAAAATGTTATTCCTTCATTTAGCGCAGAGATTTCTGAGTGGCAGACAAAATACTTACCTGCCACAGTGGCAGGAAGTGAAAAAAGTGAATTTCAGACCCTGGTTATATCTATGGTTTGTGACCACTTTGGTTTGTGACCTTGTTTGTGAATGCTAAAATGACTTTAGGTGCTTGTTAGCAGTCTAGATTAAAGTGCCTGTTGTGATTAGGCTTTTTATTATGTTGTTTGGACTGGTTACTTTTGTGGAGTTGATTTTGGTGGATGTTGGAAGGGAGCAGCATTTGTCCCCAGACTGCTTTTTTTGCGAACCCATTTATAACAAATGTTATAATAAGTGATAGAAATAATGGTCAAAATTACAAAAAAAGGACCCAATTTGTAATAAAGCTCAATTAACATAGTCTAACAATTTTAGCCTCCAGTGTGCATTTACCCACAGCACTTACTGTAGCTTCCCTTTCTATTGCAGCCACGTGATTGTGCATATTAAACCCTGATTGTATCTAATGAATATTTGATGGAATATATGATCAAACTAAATGTAAATGTGTATCCATTTCCGTGCATACTGTATGCCATATGTTTAGCACGGAGGGGGGGACTCGTGATGAAATGGTAGGCATCTGATCAAGTCCTTCTGATCTGTCGATACTGGCCTCCATGCCCCCACACACACACACACACACACACACACACAGACACGGCACCGACTCCCTCTCTGGGTCTCTCAACAATGAATTAGTATTACCTTCTCGCAAAAGCCATTCTGAGCTTCATTCATAGCTGTGACAATCTACTCTCTGAGGTGTACGCTCCTTTATCTGCTGGGACCTCAGTGTTTCTGTGTGCGTGTGTGTGTGTGTGTGTGTGTGTCTGCCTGCTATAATAAGCCTAGCTCTCTGTCTCCCTCCCTCCCGCCTTCCAGTTCCACTTTCTGAGCGATGCGGGTGGAGGAGGAAGTGACCTATATAGGCTGCATCTCTCTCTCTAGTCTGCTCCAGCTTCCTGCATTTCAACGATGTGTGCTATATATATGTGTGTGTGTGTGTGAGAGAAAGAGTGTGCGGTGGAAGGCGCATATGAATAATTCAGCGGATGCCTCAACACGACCGCCTTCAATAAAACCATCCCCCTTAATGAGTCTTAATGACAGCCACGGCGTGGAGACAATCAAAGGGTGTGTGTGTGTGTGTGTGCAGTCAGTGCGTGGGTGGGTAGGAAGAGGGAGCATCGGTGCTGCTGGGCTGATGGCGTGCGCTTGAATAAATGGCGTGCATGCGTTGCAGCGAGCGTACCTGCCGCACGCTCTTTCCGGTGTGTGTTTGCGCAGGTACAGAGCCAAGTGCTGCCTTTGCCCCGGGCTCTGTCAAGGTTGCCCAGGGTAATACTACCTGAGACTTTGAAAAGAACATGAAAGCTGACTTCTCAGCAGGGGAGGTGAGAGGAGAAGCTTGCTGTGGGTGGAGCAGCTTAGGAGATGAGCAACCTCCCATCAGCTCTTCAGGCTTGTTTGTGGGTCTGAACTCCGGAATTACTTCATACTTCCTCCTCCTCGTAGTGTTTACAGCATCTCTTTCTTTTTTTCCTCCAACCTTGACCGCTTTATCATGCTGACTAGAGAATCCTCCTTTATGTTTCTTTTAGTTTTTGAAATTCACAACTGAAGCCAGCCAAGGCTTCTTCAAGTGTTTGTATGGACGTTTGAGATGTGACGGTTGAGAAGAGATGCATGATAATGGAAGATTTCAGCCAGACCAAAGTAGTTACTCATGTGGGATGTTTCCTTTTTGCAAATTTGGTTTGACATTCAGGTCAAGTCTGGGCAATTCAATCCAAGTCATACAAAGGAAAAAAAAAACACCTTTTTCACTGTGCCCTCTTGCAAAAGATCACTTTAATTTGGACTTGACAGTAGGATAAAAACATATCCATTGTCTGCGGTGTTTTATGGTGTAGCACAAGGCCTTTGGATTTACAACAAGGGCGCAAAGTCAAATATGTGTTGGCATTAACCCCTCGCTCCTATTAGGTTTTATGTTTAGTAACTTCAAAGTTAAACATTTCTGTCCACACAATATAACAGTAAAGGTTATCCTTTGTAATGTTTTGGCTATTTCAAACACAATGGGTTTAGAGCAGGAAATCTGCTCCTGAAGAATGTTGAAAGCCTTGGGAAAAAAAGCTATTAAGTGGACCTTGAGTGTTCCGAGTTGGATTCACCAAACCTTTTTAATTGTACAAACTTGTCGTAAATTGCTTGTTTCCACTTTATGAATGCCAGCTGATAATTACCATAACTGACGGCCCCAAATTGCTACATAAGACCACCTGCTGTGCTACTTTTGTGGGCAGGTTCCGTTCACAAATGTCACCCAAAGAATTACAGAGCTTGAAGTCCTGCTGTCAAAAATCAGCAGATTAAAACGTAACAAATTTAGCAGTTATAGTAGCGGTATTATATTATTAAGGTCATAAATACTGTGTCATTGCAGATCTGTACAATGATGGAAATAAAGAGGGATTTGATATGAAGTTCGATGCCAAAAAACATAATGTTAAAGCAAAGTGGTCCATGACTTAAATGGGAGGCGGTCAAGGGTCTGTGACAGTCATGAATGAATGAGAGAATGCATTCCATTATAGGTGATGTTATACCGGTACAATGTACAGTGCAACAGGTTCTCACTCCCAACAAATACCGATGCTTGGTCAGTGGTCCTACGCTTCAAACTATGACGCTCTAGTGGCAGTATTGGAAGTGTCAGGGACGGCGTGACTCACTTGTTACATGCGTAGTATCTTTTCAAGATAAACTTCTGTGTTCACTGGTAATGTAGAGTTTACGCTTGTTACATGCATTCACTATCTTTTCAAAATAAACTTCCAACGTAGGTTTACTAGTTTTTATGTTTACTTGGTTACGATTAGGCAACAAAAATACCTGGTTTGGTTTAGGCAAAAGTACTTGGTTAGGTTCTGGCAACAAAACTACTTGGAATGGTTTAGGCAACAAAAGTACTTGGTTAGGTTTATCACTTTGTTAGGTTTAGGCAAAAGTACTTGGTTAGGTTTAGGCAACAGAAGTACTTGGTTAGGTTTATTACTTGGTTTGGTTTAGGCAACAAAAGTACACGGTTAGGTTTAGGCAAAAGTACTTGGTTAGGTTTAGGCAACAAAAGTACTTGGTTAGGTTAAGGCATCAAAAGTGCCTGGTTGGGTTTAGGCAACAAAAGTATTAGGTATGGGTTTAGGCAACAAAAGTACTTGGTTAGGTTTAGGCAACAAAAGTACTTGGTTAGGCTTAGGCAACAAAAGTTCTTTGTTAGGTTTAGGTAACAAAAGTACTTGGTTAGGTTTAGGTAACAAAAGTACTTGGTTAAGTTTAGGCAACAAAACTACTTGGATTGGTTTAGGCAATAAAATTACCTTGTTTGGTTTATTACTTGGTTCTGTTTAGGCAACAAAAGCACTTGGTTAGGTTTATTACTTGGTTAGGTTTAGGCAACAAAACTACCTGGTTGAGTTTAGGCAACAAAAGTACTTGGTTAGGTTTAGGCAACCAAAGTACTTGGTTAGGTTTAGGTTACAAAAGTACTTGGTTAAGTTTTGGCAACAAAACTACTTTGATCGGTTTAGGCAACAAAATGACCTGGTTGAGTTTAGGCAACAAAATTATTTGGATCGGTTTAGGCAACAAAACTATTTGGATCGGTTTAGGCAACAAAACTACTTGGTGAGGTTTAGGCAATAAAAGTACTTGGTTAGGTTTATTACTTGGTTCAGTTGAGGCAACAAAATTACCTGGTTGGGTGTAGGCAACAAAAGTACTTGGTTAGGTGTAGGCCCCTAAACTACTTGGTTAGGTTAAGGCAACGAAACTACTTGGTTCCGTTTAGGCAACAAAACTACTTGGTTAGGCTTAGGAAAAGGCCATGGCTTGGGTTAAGTATGTTTGTTACATGAAATACGTATGCTTGATACGTAACTTCTGTACACAGCGTTAGTTAAGTACGTAAGTTACATAACAAAAGTAAGGTACGGTTTGTGTCCTGTTGACACGGGACACAAACAGCAGTTTCCTGGGTGAAAGTCTGTGTTTGTTTGTTTGACCCAACCATCCACCCGGACCTCCTCACTTACTCGCTCTTTATACTGCGTCAGTTGCTCTGACTGTTTAATAATTACACGGAGGGGTTAACATTGGCGCTAGTTGAAAACCTGTTACGTCTCATACAGACGCTAAAGGGTGCCTCGTGCATAAAGTTCTGAGTGAGAATGGGTTGTACAGTAGGATGTTCCCCTGAATAGAGACCTATAAAGAAGCCGAGGCAGCTGTTGGAGTGTGATCATTTTAGTTAGGCTGTAATTGAACTACTTATACAGTCTGCCTGTGCATGACTCCAGGCCACAGGCCTGAGCACTTGTGAATCACGTCAAGAGAAAATTCTAAATACGCGGAACGTGGTTAAATGCCACAGATTTTAATAAATCACGTGTCACTTAAGAACAAATCCATTCATAAGGATGGTTCTTGCATGAGGCCCATTTGGTTTTGACATTAAATCCTCATTTATTCTTTGTTAACTTTGATTTATGCGTCATGAAGAATCCGATGCAATGACAGATTCTTTGCACTGTGTTTTTAGTATCATCTGTCAAGCAAACAGGTACGCTGGAATGTTAGCTGGCTCACAGCTCGAGCCAGTAAGACTTGTTTGCCAAAGTTCCATGTTTGCTAAATTATTTTGGATACTGAAAAACAAAACCTGTTCTGTCAAATTAACATAATTTAAATGATTCAGTTTACATCAGTTACAGCTTCCTCCACATTAGGAGCATCAGCAAAGTGAACATCAACCTCATAATGACCAGTTTACATTTCATTTTTTCTTCTGTTGGTTGTTCCCTTTTCTTCCAGGTAAGTAGAGCAGCAGGCTGATATGAAATCAACTTCAATCTCAAACTCATTTCCACACAAAATATCACTTCTAGCCCTCTGACCCCGTGTGTTGTGTCTCTCAGTCCGTCTGCTGCAGACGGAGCTACGCTGGCTGTTGTGTTCCACAAAGCCACAGATGACCCTGTCAACACCAACCCAGCAGCAGATGTAGGGGCCACGGCTGGCACACTGGTGTCACTGCCCAAACAGCTGTGCCACCAGAGGTGGGTAGTCTCCCCAGCAATGATGGATGACTCGGACAAGTTTTGCCACCCTCGCCAGCCCACACAACTTCTGGACTCTGGAGTTTCACAACAAGGCTAGTACATATAGAGCAATTATAAACAGCAGATTCATCTGATTACTTTGAAGCAGGCTTGACTCAGAAATGTCCACATAAATATCTTTTTCTCTCATTTCGTTTTTTCTTTTTCGGGGGTATAATTTGAAAGTTGCCTGCAGATGGGTCAAGCACAGTGTTTGAATTGTGACTGTGAATAAATAATTATATCTATGCTTTTGAGACAGTATAGCATGCATAAAACCATACTTAAAGCAGGCTGGTGTCATATACTGTTACTACAAAAAGTAATGCACTGTAATTCATGTATATCCCACAAAACCAATTTGTGTGTAATTAACATAATTGTGCATCAGGAAATATAAATAGCGGCGAACGCCACGTAGGGAAGAGGTCGGGGTGGATGGTTGGGTCAAAAAATACCAAACTTTCACCCTGGAGACCGGTGTTTGTGTCTCATGTGAAACCAGAAGGCAACGTTGACTAAGTAGTTTTCTTAATGCATAAACCTTACTAAGTAGTTTTGTTGCTTAATCATAACCAAGTTGATTTTTTCCGAAGCCACGTCAGCGTATTTCAGCCTTGACTCATAACGAACATATGAACATAAAAACTACGTGAGGAGCGTCAGGACGAGCCGACGCACGGCATGGGGGAGTGGTGAACTGCTCGTCATAACTCTTTTTAGTTGCAAACAAATATAATTAATGAAACATTATTTCAAAGTTTTCTGGATCTTCTCTTTTGGGGCAAACATTTCCAGATGAGTTAAATGTTCAGACAAAGGCTGTGATATGTGTAAATAATAAAATAATTATTCAACTAGTAAGTTTTGTCCTTAAGCTTTTTTTGGAGTTATCTATAGTGATAGCCTAATCATCCATTGGATGATCATCCAATGGTCCAAATTATTTTAAATTACAGAGTTTATGTCGAAAACGTTAAAATGTTCTTGGGCCCCAAACCCAATATCTCCTAGTATCTTTTATTCAGAGTATAAATTCAGAATGTGTCTGTGTATAATATGTAGGAGCATCCTGACTGGGACTCTGCTCCTAAAACCTGAATGAAGAGCTCACACACCTCAGCTCTGCATGAATACCTGCCTGCCTGTCTGGCTGCGGTTCATTCCAGGCTATAAGCATCCTATAATGTATATATTGTAGAGCGACACTATAGGCTACAGATAACACAGGAAAGCACTTTAAGTTTTTTTAAGTTTTAACACTATGGATAAATATATACAAACACACCCTTAACCCTATAATGTTCCAGTTTGAATATTATTGGAATATTATAGGCCTACTAAAGAAGATGCATAGCCCAAGGATAATAATAATAAATAAATAAATAGGAGCGAGAGATTTCTGATACTGGCCGATACACACGGCAGCATGTGAATACAAGAGTACTGGCACTTCAAGCACTTAGCCTAACTAAGTAGTTTTGATGCCTAATCCTAAACAAATCGATCTTTTCCTAAGCCTACAGTAACTAAGGCGAAGGGTAACTAAGTAGCTTTCTTGCCTAAACCTAAGGAAGTTTGATTGTATTAATCTTTAACAATAAAAGAGATTTATAAAGATACTAATAAAAGATATTTTCTGGAGTTCAGCTAGCATATAGTGCAGCATATAGCCTACATATTCCAGGTAATGCTGGTATTACATAGGAACACTGCCTTCATGCTTTTCAATTTCATCTGCCAAACTACAGATAGAAGTCTTCATTCATGCCTTGTGATTAGACTACATTAAAATAGAAAAAAAATGAAATCTGATGTTTTGGTCACAGGTCTGGGAATATCTCAACCAGCCAAACTAGCGTGGGGATTTGGGGACTTGACAGCATAATAGAATGATTATTCAAATTTGGTTAATACTGGAAACTGGAAGAGCAAATGGTTGAGGAGGTTTGCGCTAAAAAGTCTGTGGGGAGAATACGAGAAGCATTGTTTCTATGTGAAACATGTCAACAAGATGCAAATGGACCCCAAATGAAGGTCAGATGTATATTTGTGGAGCTGCATTAGGGGGTTCAGTGTATACATACAGTATCTTTCATTTCTGCAGTGATAGATGCAGCCGCGATGGAGATAGTTTTGAATAAAATCTCATTCAGCCCTTTTCCATGTCTCCTATGCAAATTGCGTTGTCATGCCGGCACTGCAGCAATTAGGCAACGGATGGCGATGGTCGTGTTTCTCACGGCTTATTGCACACACCTTCTGCTCCAACCCCGCTTCTCCCACAGCCTTGTGGGTAAGAGGCGACGTGGAGGGAAGGGAGGAAGGGAAATCTCTTCTCCTCCCCTCTTTATCTGTGGCTGAATATTCTGTACGCGCGGCATCTTAAAAGCCTGTTTCCCCTCTTCAGAAGCCTGTCTAAAGCAGCTTGCTGCTATGGAGAGAGATAAGGACTCGTGCTTCCTGGTCCTCTTCAGGAATCGAGCCTGTGATCAACACTCGGCCACCTCGAGTGGTGCTGCAGTTAGCACACTTCGGTGGACAGGGTTTTGTGTTGGATGTCTAAAGAGTTGTGTTTCTGGCAACCGTGCTGCCAACTGATGTACACTGTCTGTTTTCATCAAACATTGAACAGAAAAGCATCTTAGAGCTGGATATATCTCTCCCTCTCAGATGATTCCATACGGATCAAGATACACAGTCTACGCTCTGATATCAAAAAATATATATATTTGTAACAATATGTGACACTGCGATTCAAAGCAGATTTGATACAATTTACTTTTTTTAAAAATAAATAATGTGTGAATAAATAATCTTTATTTCAAATGCAGAATCAGAAATAATCCCAAAAATGATGTTCACGCTAACAAAAATAAACACAGGCAGAGATACACTGGATAAGCTTTTAGCCGGGTCTTCAGGATTACTTTTTTTCCCAGCCCTTTCACACAAAAAGGCGTATGAATGCCACGATAATGTGCAAAGCATTTAGCGTGCTATAGGAATGCCCTTCTGGATCCTGTACTGACTGCATAGTGATGTTTGTGATGTGTTTTCCGTAGTTGTGTTACATTAATTTCCGTCTGTATTTTACTTAGTTTACGTACTTAATTTAAGCCAAACCATGACATTTTTCCTTAACCTAACTTAGTGGTTTTCTTGTCTGAACCTAAGTTAGTGGTTTTGTTGACTAAACCTAACTGTGGATGTTTGCGTGGCATAGATATGGCACGTGAAAGGCTAAAATGCGTACTCATGACAAGCAGAATATCCACATAATGTCATGCTATTTATACCTTTTCCCGTGAGACTGGGTTGACTATTTCACTAAAACATAGCTGACTAGCAGCTGCTAGGTATTCCTGGGTCAGTGTCATCCATCAGAATTTTTAATTTTCAGTAACACTGTATGGGCAACCCTGTCTTCTACAAAACGACGTATCCATTCAACTAAACTGCATTCTCAATTACGTTTCAAGGCAAACATATTTTTTACCGGATTACGGTCGCAGTTTTAAACATGTGATTAATGTTGTAAATAGAAATAAAACAAAAATGCAATAAAACTACTTGGTCATGTTTCGTAAAACATCATGGTTTGGCTAGTACGTTTGTTAACGTTATTTAACTTACGGACATAAATTAAATAAGTCACCACTAACTTCTGGTTTCACACGGGACAGGAACAGCAGTCTCCTGGGTTAAAGACCTGTGTTGACCCATACATCCATCCTGACCCTGGATGTCTGCAGTCTTATTGGAAATCAATGAACAACACAAAACAATGACAGATATTGATCCAGAAACCCTCACAGGTACTGCATTTAGCATAAAACAATATGCTCCAATCATAACATGGCAAACTGCAGCCCAACAGGCAACAACAGCTGTCAGTGTGTCAGTGTGATGACTTGACTACGACTCTCCCCAAACGTCATGTGATTATCATAAAGTGGGCATGTCTGTAAAGGGGAGACTCGTGGGTACCCATAGAACCCATTTACATTCACTGATCTGGAGGTCAGAGGTCAAGGGACCCCTTTGAAAATGGACATGAAAGTTTTGGTTCGCCAAAATTTACCACAACTTGGAGCGTTATTTAACCTCCTTCATGACAAGCTAGTATGACATGGTTGGTACCGATGGATTCATCAGGTTTCTAGTTTCACATGATACCAGTATCTTCACTCTAGCTTTAAAAACTGAACCCGCTACAACTTAAAAATAGCAAGTTGCATCAATGTGTTGAAAAAATGAGTGGCGTTAAAACAAATTTGCGTTAAAACGAATTAGCGTTAGCACATTATCATACATATTATTATATTATGCATTTTCGTTGTATGGGAATGTAATTTTTAGGAGACCAGGCTGGTATGGGTGCATGTCCCTGAAAGTAAGACACATTTGATTAACCAGGAGGAGTTAGGATCTAAGATTTCATTATTAGTATTTGGAAGTAGCATTAAATGCTAACACTAGCATCACTTGCCTTGTGTTTACAGCTCCTGTCCTTGATTGTCAGCGTACACATCTCCTTATTTTCTGATGCAACGCCATGTTTTGTACATTGCAGATGCAGAGTAAAGATTTGAGGCAGTGTTGAACCCAGTAGTCTGACAGTTCTTTGTGTGTGTGGGAACGTTGCAGGTGGTACATAGCAAGTCTTAGATTGGGGAACATAGCGAGCTAGCAGGAGCGGATGGGTTGCACAGGATGACACATGGGATGCTCGAGACACAGGAGTGCAGAGAAAGAGAGTTCCTTGTAAAGATGTGTATTGATGTAGCCAAATATCTGACTGTTGTTCTGGTTTCTAATATATTGATTGATCTAGTACAGATACCACAGCAGTACTTTTGGTTTTGCTTTACTTTGAGGAATATTTCACATAAGCCAAACATAGAAGCCTTGGAGCAAGCATTCAATGCCAGCTTTTGGTATAGTTAGGACAGTTTTCAATAAATGGTGCCACAGAAACATTCTGTTGGGTATAAAAGTATTGTGGTTCAATAACCAGCTCTGCCCATATGTGATTACTCCCTCTTTGGTATGCCAGATTCTCCACCTGTGCAGCTCCAAACCAGTGAAGAATCTTTTAATTGCATCAAAGTGATGTTTAATGCCCTCCTGATAATAGTGCTTGGCTGCAAGGGGAAGGTTTTTATTCTGGCAGCCATATTGTTGCTCGTAACTTCCACCATCAACACTGTCAGAAAGTTGTTACTAGACTCCAAATGTGAAATGATTTAGAGCGGGACTTGTATATAGAAAAGCTATTGATCTACTGCACTCTCCGAAGCCCTCCTTAAAAATTCACAGGGCCAATAAACGCGCATAAACCTCACCTGGCAAACCTTTTGTGAAGAACACACGCAAAGCGGCTAATGGCTAATGATTCAATGAATCTCTTCGTTATTTACGACTCTGAGCTTCGCTTATTAAAAGCTGGACTTGGAAGTGAAAGGCGGGCATAAATTAGCTGTCGAGAGGCAGGCCTTCACACTGAAGTGCACACCGAGCTGTAAACAACAGTGAAATTTATCTTTATGTCAATGAGTGTGTTCCATACCTGGCAACCTTGGCAGTCCCGTGCTTTAAGAGGGAGTGAAGACTGTGTTAAGTCTTCCAGTGTGCTACGTCTGAGGTACTGGCAATCTCATCTGTGTTAACCTCAACTGGAAAGAAATTTCATTTTCCACTATGAGGGAATAAATAGAAATATCAAAATTCACCACAGCGCACGGCTCTTCCAATTGCATGAGATGATATCTCCTTCTATACACTGTATTCCCACGCTGTAAAATTCCATTAGGCTGCTAAAATGACTTGTCCTCCCGCTGCAAAAGGTGGCGTCCATTTGCCGATTCTATCATCGACCGGGCGCTAACCTCCGTTTCTCAAAGCACACACACTCTCTCTCAGACACACACATGCTCCTTCCAACCGAGGCCATAATGATGTGCTATGTTCGGATGTTACAGGAGTTTCTTCAGATGACCAGATGGCTGTAGAGAAGCAGCCTAATGGTCCATACACCCCAGTGTCCATTAAATACATAGGAACCAGCCATGGTCCGTATCAAAGTAATGACCGATAGATACTGCTGCTACTCCTGTTGCTGTCTGTAATTGGAGTCCTGGCTAGCTAACACACACATCCATGGTCATTCTTACCAAGCTAACACACACTGGGACACACTGCAGGTCACCATTAACACTCACCATCCCTCCTCATTTGAGTAAATCACACATGTTCTAGCTTTACTTTCCTGTTAATCCATGCTGTGGCTGCTGTACCATGAGACTCATTGCAGCCTAAACAATGGCCACTGTGGGGCTTTTAATCCAACAGTCTAATTGTCCCGATCTCATGATCTCTTGTATGTGCTGAACTCAGCAGTGACCTACATATTGTCAATATGCGAGTCATTACAAGCGGAGACAGTCGGAGGCCCCCGCGACTTTGACGGTGCATTGGAGAGGGTAATTGTGTGCCTATAAACAACGTTGCCTAAAGGGTATGTGCAGTATTCTGGAGATAGCATCGTCACCGTGCAGCTTATGGGATCATATGCAGCACGTTAAAGGAATTAACCTTTTTCCTCTGTGACGACATATCACTGCGTATCAGTGTCTCCTCTTTTAGCGTCTCCCTCTCGTTCCCCCACCATCCTCTCACAATCTCCTGTTCTCTCCCTCTCTATGCCTCTTTTCCTATCTCTCTTTGCCTTTACCGCCACATACCACACCAACCCAGTCGCCACAAACAATGTTGGAATTGTATGTTTCTGCAAAACACGGGATACGTTGAATGTCAACGTTTCCGAATGACTTTCCTAAATACGTTTCTTATCAGCCTTGTATCAGGCTTGCAGAAATGCACAATGCCACGTGGTTAATGCTGTGAAACGATTGGTTAGTTTTAGGCAACAAAACTACTTGGTTAAGGTTAGAAACAAGATCATGGTTTGTAAAACAGCGTTACGTAAAACAGCGTTACGTAAAATAGCGTTTCTTAAAACAGCGTTACGTAAAACAGCGTTACGTAAAACAGCGTTACGTAAAACAGCGTTATGTAAAACAGCGTTACGTAAAACAGCGTTTCTTAAAACAGCGTTACGTAAAACAGCGTTACGTAAAACAGTGTTACGTAAAACAGCATTACGTAAAAAACAGTACATGAAACAATGTTTTGTAAAACAACGTTGCGTAAACAACGTTGCGTAAACAACGTTGCGTTAAACAACGTTACGTTAAACAACGTTCCGTAAAAATAACATTACGTAAAACATTAATTTTGGTTTCAAACGGAACACGAACAGCAATCTCCTGGGTGAAAGTGCTGTGTTTGTTTGACCCGACCACCACTGCTCCCACCAACCCACCGACCGTGGACTTTTCTCGCTTGCTTTACTCGTTATTATACCACGCAACTTCTAAGGCTTGATGTACTACGTCACTTGCTCTGTGCGTTGCTCGCTATACTACGTCACTTGTTCTGTGCGTTGCTCACTGTACTACGTCACTTGCTCTGTGCATTGCTCGCTGTACTACGTCACTTGCTCTGTGCATTCCTCACTGTACTACGTCACTTGCTCTGTGCGTTGCTCGCTGTACTACGTCACTTGCTCTGTGCGTTGCTCGCTGTACTACGTCACTTGCTCTGTGCGTTGCTCGCTGTACTACGTCACTTGCTCTGTGCGTTGCTCGCTGTACTACGTCACTTGCTCTGACTGAATGCAAAAAAAACAACAACAAAAACAAGCCGACATTCAACGTACGTCGAAACGTACAATGCCAACTGTTTTCCTGATGACTGGGCTGACCGTTCTCCCTCTTTTTCCCCGTGCTTCACTCCTCCTCTCCTTCCCCTGCGTTGACATCTTCATCCTCCAGGCTTAACATTTCAAACGGGACTGATAGCACAGTGACACGCACGGTGTTGCTTGTCTGTTTTCGGCGTCCCTGCCTGTCGTCTACACAGGAGACCAACGGGTTGGTCAGGGCTGCCGAACTCTTTTCGCTGCCATCTGTGTGCTCCTGACAGAGAGGGATCATACTGTAGACGTACGGCGTTCACCTGAATATGAATGAAGCTCGTTCGTGGGGGAGTTTCACACCACGTTGATGAGTTATGACTCATAATGAGGCTGATGGAGGAGACAGCTAATGGTGGAGAATGCTGGTGCGCGCAAACACACAGTAGGATTTACGTGGCATCATGCATATTCACAAACACACAAATATGCATCTATATGTCTATCGCAGTCACTGCGGGCCTCTGCGGTAGGTTGGGGTGGGGTAGGATTTAATTGTTTTATGGGAGAGTGATAGGCATGGAAAAAGGTGGCCTCGACTCCCTCCACACACACGTTCAGACTCCCTCCAGCACAGCACAGAGACTCTGTGGGACTGAGCGAGACAGTCTATTACAGAGACCGGGGAGGGCCCTGAGGTACACATATGGGAGGGAGATAACACATAGTGGTGGCAGCAGAGGGCTGTACAAGCTCCCGGCAAGTGTACATGTGTGATGATGGGTGTTGATTCTCTATGCGTGCGTATGCGTGTGCACTCCGAGGTGTTAATCCTGTGTTAATCAATGACTGCATGTGTTTAGCCGGAGATACTGGCAGCGGTGCGGATTCATGAGCACATCAGTGTGTTTTCTAACCCTCTCTCTCTCTCTCTCTCTCTCTCACTGTCTGTCTGCCTCGCTCTCTCCCTGCCCACTCTGTGTAAGTGGAGAGAGGAACAATAAGAGGAGTGTGGGAGTTGCAAGGTGAGACTCAGATATGGAATTAAGTATGTGTTATTACTACTGGGACAGGACTCGGAGGCTGCAGGCCACCAGCAGCCCGTGCTCACTATAAAATATCATGTGTACTGCGCCGTGTTGCTTAAATGTTTGTGTAAATAGATTATGAAAAAGTTAAGACAGCAGTAGGTAGGACTGGAGCAAATATGATTAAAACAAGTTAGTTTTATGATATATTTTTATATGACGGTCACTATATCCTGACAGTAGTGCATGAGACAGGTAATCTGAAAAAAATGATGTTCCTCTGTGTCCTCCGGTGTCCTCCGGTGTCCTCCGGTGTCCTCCGGTGCTCCTACTTGCATCTGCAAGATTTCACAGACCGGAGGAAAACAAGCAGTAAGAGCTGATCGGGAGGCTTGCCGTCTCTGAGCAGCTGTCAATCACTCGCAAACTCCGATCAAACGGTCAAACTAGGCAGCGCTGATCAAATATGAATCAATATTCTGTTACTGTGATGCCTATTTCTCGGGTAAAATGTTTTCCGAAAAAAAATTGAATGTAAAATGAGAAAGTTTGTGACCTGGCAGCCATGTTGAGATCAGTAGCCGGAGCAAACTTTCTCATTTTACAGCTAAACATTAAAACATTTTTCTGAAAACATCTGAGGAGAGAAATAGGCATTACAGTAACAGATTATTAATCTATATTTGCTCCCTAGTTTGACCGTTTGATCAGAGTTCGCGAGTGATTGACAGCTGCCACTGTTAAATGAACAGCCAATAGGAACGCTCTCTCTCTAAAATCCCCTGTGATTGGCCAATGTCTCCCATCATGGGCTAGATGTTCTAAAGCCTGAAAACAGAGCCATGAGGAGGAGCAGAAGTCTAGTTTTCTCTCAGAATACTTGAATTACAATATGCTGAAAGGTTATTATGGGATTTTTCCCCAAAGATGCAAAAAATATTCTGCCTACTGCAGGTTTAAGGAAGAACTCTGAAGTTGTGCTTGTGACTGAGAAGAGAACATACCTGTTTACACTTGACTATCAATAGATTTTTCCTCGATGGAGTTGAAATGTGTAGTTGGATAAAATTCCCTCTGGGTGCTAGATATTCGATGACTTACATTGATCTTTGGTCATTTAGGAGGTATGATGTTTTCCCCCCAGATATATGGGTACTTTTTTCAATCCTCTCAGCGTAAGAGAGCTGATCTGGGATCATTACCCAGCCCTCCTCGACAGCATCTTTCATTACAACCTGACGGATGGAAAGAAAACTGACTGGAGATCAGCGATTCTGCAGACAAGACGTCAGATAAAAGGTTTGTTCCAGGCCATACACAACACGTGCACCTCGATCGATTATCACATAATGATGGCCATAATGAACCTTAATCAACATTCTCTTAACATCCTCTAGCACTAATGCATCCAGCCCCACCCACCATCGCTTGCAGTTGATCAATTACAGAGCCATTATAGTGAATGTCTCGCACAGCTCCGAACATGCAATGCAGTCCACTTGCTGGTCTCGGCGGTGGCCGCAGCAAATGAACTTAGCGAACAATCTGAGGATCAATCCCATCACTTAGCCAATTAGACAATAGGGAGACAGACGCCCATTACCGTAAGAACCAATCGATAGCCGGAGCCAGGGGCCGAGGCGGGCTGTCTGGTCCCGTGGAGCCGCCAGGGGTTTGTGTGCAGCTAATGGAGGGGAAAGGGGGCGGTGCCAGGAGGGCGTTGTGATGGACGGCTTGCACAGGACGCTATTGGCAAGGCCGGGAGGATGTTGACGCCGAGAGCTGGGATGTTGTAAACATGACAGAGAGAGCGGTGTGGGGCTGGACGGACAGACGCTGGGATCAATGACAGAGAGTGTAGCCAAGTCTCCAGTTGATTTTCCTCTCAACACTTTGACAGTCCTCCTTTCACACTTTAGACACTTTAAGTGGCTGATTCGGAGTGGATCGACAAGTTGGCAGAAATTCATTGTGCGGCAAATGACTCAATATTTCTGTTTTGCTCCTTGTTGAATATCATTTAAAGGGTTTTTGTTCCTCAATTTCCATCATAAAACACATTTTGACTCTTGTTTATCAGTGGTCCCATTAGTGTAAAACATTGACAGATGCTGAAATAATAGGCCCGAACTTTATTCACACAAAATCTTTCATAAAACCTTTTGTGGCTGAAGTGCTTGTAATTACATACATTCAAAATGATTCCCATACACATAAAGTGATTGTTGAGGCTCATTGTATATGAATGGCTTGTTATTTTCTATAGAAAACAACTGTTGAGTGCTAGTGAAAACAATGTTTTAGCACACAGCACCTTTTGTGAGAGCTGCATCCAAAGTAGCACTTGTGTGCACACAGATTCTGACACTTCATGATCTTTGGGACAAGTCTGTTCCAGTCTGGGCCACTTGCTGTTAAAGCTTGGGAGATAAAATCGTAGTAGCTGTGTTTCCATTTACACATTTTTATGTGAATTTGAAGTATTGCATTAGAAAAGATGGCAACATTTCATTTTACAGGTCCGCAAATGTCATAGTAATTAGGTGATAATTAGCAAGTAACTTGTTTGAAATTTCTTTGTAATTACTGCTAAATGACCCCACTATTTACCTCAAAATGTATCAAAAATGACTTTATTATAAACATCATTTAATAATTATATGCTAAAATAGCATATAATCGTTAAAATATGGCCCTTATGCTTGAGAAGTGGCTGCTCTTCATCGGAGGTGGAAAACCAAAACTAACAGAAGACACTTGTGATCAGACACAAATAAAGTAATAAAATCTATTTCGATACATTTTTAGGAAAATTGGCAATAAATCCAAAGAAATTTCAATAATGTTACTTGCCAATTATCACCTAATTACCGTGAAATTTGCGGACCTGTAAATGGAGTGTTACTGAAAAATTGTATGGAAACAGCAAAATTTGATAAAATTTCCTCAATTGCGAAAAAAAGTTTTTGCCTTTGTCGAAAAAGAGTTGAAGCGCTAAATGGATTATGGAATCACCTTTGCCAAATTAATTCTGACGTATAGCAAACATTTAACTCACATGCCTGATCAGCTGTTTCCATTCTGGCCAACCCTCCCGATTTTCCCGGGAGACTCCCGTTTTTCATCGCCCTCTCCCGGTTTCCTCCCGGGGTCACAATCCTCCCGTATTTCTCCTGATTTATGGCTAAATTTTCCTTTTTGTTATCTCAGCCTGTTCCTGGAACTTAACAGTGTATTTATCCCTCAATAGAGCTACACCAACTGTCGTTTCCTGGTGGAAGAGAGCAGTCTATGCTCGCTACGCAGCGCAGTTTGAGCTCATGTTTAAACTGCGCTCGCCACAGCGTGCAGCTGGCCAATACCAGCTGACATGAAAGAACTATTCAAACTTGCCCAATTAAAACAAATTCCTGAAGACCTCTCTCCATTTGCTTCCGTAGATGGTTTATATCATGAATGTATGGGTTAGATGGCCAAGCTGACATTGTTTTTGTCTTTTTATCTGCAACCTCTACTTCTTCTTCTTCTCTGTTTACTGGTGGATTACAGCCATGTGTAGCCTGTAGGGTCAACTTGTGACCAAACTACGCTGTAGCCCACTTTATTCTCCCCAAACCTTTTGGTTCAGTTTATTTGTTTGTTGGTTTGTCAGCAGGGTTACGGAAAAAATGAAATGAAACTTGGTGGAAGGGTGTAGCATGGGGCAAGGAAGAATCCGTTACATTTTGGAGAGGAATAGGATTCACGGGGGCAGATACACACATTATTTTACACTTATGGAACCGGTCTGTGCTCTTTGAGTGCCCTTCTAGTTGCCCATGTCTTTTCCATATTCAACATTTTTTCTTCCATTTTCTTTTGCATTTCCCACATAAATTGCAGCAAAGGAAATTGTTATTTTCGTGGATGTCCATTTCTGTTTTGGTGTAACAACACATAAGAGTTTGTGGGATTTCGGAGGTTGCCTACTGTAGCAATGCGACTCATCGCGGTCTACCTGTCATGCGGTGTATTGACTTAGTTCAAAAAATCTGTGTGTTTTGGTGGGAACAGTTTGGGATGTGTAGGTAGCAGATATTGTGTTGAAGAGTAGATGATGTGCTTGTTGGTAGAGAGTTACTCTCTTCACACAGCAGTGTGAGCGTGTCTCTCTCTGTCGGTCTCTGTCTCTATAGCCGCAGGGCAAGATGCCCTCAGGGGTGAGATATCCACTTGGAATTACTGTTGACATCCTCTCTCTTTCGCTCTCGGTTTCCCTCTCTGCCGCTGTATGACACCCATTCCTCACACTTTTATCAATCATGCTCCAAACTTGCAATCTACCTATAGAGTGATTGGCAAAATACTGATACTGAGCATGTGCATGTGTTTTTCAACTAAATACATAACGTGACCTCTCTTCTGTCTAGATTATAATAATCATGTTACTGCGTGGCCTATCCCGTATCCTTTGGGTAGTCACACCTGAACCAAATCCTGCCCTGAGAGTCCAGTGGGCTCAGTACACAATGGTTACTGTACAATACCCCCAATAATCCCATTTGCCTGCAATACAAATATCAGAATACTGTGTGGGTGAGTATGAGGGAAATGCATGCACAAATGTCATGAATATCAAACAATGTCGTTGCCACGCCGACAGTTGTCACGGTTGACCTCATCTAACTCCCGGTGCTAAATGGTACAATAGTGGATCTTAGAATTGTGTCTCAAGGTCAATCCGTCTGTTGCCTGAAAATAAATAAATAAGATGTTGAAAGAAGCACATATTGCACGGAAGAGCACAAAGGCTTTGTACAGTCGATGTGCTTTAAATGGATGAGGTATGAGCGACATGGTCAATGGCCTCATTACTGAATGAGTATCAAGCTGTGCTTCCTATTGTTTTCATGGTTATCATTTTGTATATGTAGAAACACGTATGTTGGAGTGGTTCAAAAAGTACACAAATTAAATGTAAGTCCTACCAGTGGCGTAAATATCGGCGGTGCAACCGGGGCCCAGAAGCTGTCAGGTCACCTTCCTACACCAGTGTCCACACTGAATAGGTTAAATGCACTTCTGTTACGCCATTTAAACAAACCACGTAGGCCTTAACCCGCCCTGTCCCCATCAGCTGTGCGATTGAGATCAGACTGGAGATGTAATCACGTATCTTCCTTTGTTTGCTCTTTTAATTGTTCAGTACATAGGGACATGGCTTGGGAACCGGAGGGTCGCCGGTTCAAGTCCCCGCATGGACCAAGTACTGAGTGTGAACTGGTCGCTGGAGAGATGCCAGTTTGCCTCTTTGGCACTGCCCGGGTGCCCTTGAGCAAGGCACCAAACCCCTGACTGCTCGGGGCAGCCCCCTCGCTCTGACATCTCTCCATTAATGCATGTATATAGGTCCTGTTTGTGCATGTGTGTGTATTTCGAGCCTGTGTGTACTGTGTAATATTGAACTATAACAGAGTGAAAAATTAGAATTTCCCCTCGGGGATTAATAAAGTGCCTTTCTTCTTCTTCTTCTTCTTCTTCTTCCTCTTCTTCTTCTTCTTCCTCTTCTTCTTCTTCTTTCTTTCTTTCTTCTTCTTCTTCAAGCAGAAAACACACGTTTAATGACGTTTAATTTACTGATAATGACATATAATATAGCCAATGTAGTGATGGCTATATATAATATAGCTATATAATATAGCCATTGTAGTGAAATGAGGAGGTATCATGTGATAACTCCTCATTTCAACTTCACTAATCAGCTGCTCCTGGTCCATTGAGGCAATTTCAAGGGAGCGACAGGAATAAATAGAAACAGCTGGGCGTCTGACAAAAGTTCAGCCCCCCACGCCGTGCCACGCCGCGTCGCTCATGGCCAGGACATTCCAATAAAAAAGGACATGGTTCTTAAGCAGTATTGTTAATGACTTTGCGGAGCACAAGTCCTGTAGGATGAACTTCTAATGGGTGAGTACTGGTTTCTCTTTGTTATTATGGAGTGAGATCAGGGATTTCAATCTGTAGCACTGTAACTGTTACATCTCATATGTTGGAAGATGTGCAGCTACTGTAATCTGTGTCTCTGATAACATTTGGCTGCTGAGTCCAGGGCAGACTGTTAAATTAGTGTTGATAAATGTGGCTGCTGTCCGTGGTGCTGATCTAAGGCTGGTTTGCAGTATGGGAGTTGCATGGTGACTCTCTCCGTGGTGGCATAGCAATTGTCCTGAGTGGCTGTCTGTGTTTTTCTCCAAAAGGAAAGTATCTGAACAAAATGTTGTAATGTCCAGTTCACACTACACGTGAACACACTACAGTCCTCAGATCGTTGTACTGTTCACAATACACAACTTGCAATTGGGAGTCTTTAAGTTGTTGTGGTTTAACACTACATGACTGACTGGCGACAGGTCACACACTACACAATCTTTCACCACGAGGAATATCCAAACTACATTTAGTCACAAAAACTCACAAGAAGTGACACGGGAAATGACGCAATAGGGTCGCAGCTAATGGTCCTAACAGTGCAAACAGAGGTGATAGTGCTGACAGAGATAACAGTGTTAACCTTAACCCCTAACCCTAACCCTAAAACTTGAAAAGTTTCAGATTCAAAATCAGTTTGAGTTATCTCAACTCTTGTTTTCATAGTTGAAATGCTCAAAATCGATGCAGCAGAACCAGGGATATTGTCCTATTTATTCCATGCATTCTTTTTCCTTGTCACAGCCTGGCACCTACATTACCAACAATGCAACTCGACTGACAGTTGTGTGTCACGTTAGTGGCAGCTAGCCTCAAACAGAGATGAGCAGCGGGTTACAAAGGTCTGAGGCCTGTACTACGAAGCAGGATTTGGCGTTATCGAGGTAACTTCAGGGTTAACTCTGGGTTTTCGGTACTACGGAGCTGGTTTACTTCTTACCGGGGTAGATCACCATGGTAACTTATGCTGAACGGCTAACCTGGTCCGGAGCAGGTTATGTTCCAGATAAGAGATCAACTCGTATAAAAACACCTCCTACTGACCAATCAAAGCTCTGTGCGGTGATTGTATGATAACATTACACACATACGAAGATGTTTAAGTCATAATCCAGACTAAAATCAACACAGTTTAAACTGACAAATGCAAGAAGGACAGCTGGATTTATGTTGTGGGTGTTTACCGCTTTGAATTATGTTTTTATATTTATTTGTTTTTACTTGCTCTCGAGTCCGTTTCACACCGTCACAGAGGGGGAAAGCAGGTGAAAGGATATTTAATACTCATTAACGCAACTACATCTTCGCAGGGTAAGAAGATGAGTTATCCTATCATCTTTTACACTCTGAAAAGCTATCGAGCTTAAACTTATTTAGACGAGTATATTCGACTTTGAGTGTTCCGTTAAATTAATAAGTCTGTTAATTTACGCATTCACACATCGGGAGTTTTTTCTTTTTTTCCAGCTGTTCTTCCTGCATTTAGCAGCTTCAACTGTGTTACTTTTAGCCTGGATTCTGTGTTTAACTCTTTCGTATTTGTCTAATATAGTTTACTCTTTGTTAAATCTGCCTGTCTGCCTGTCAGTAGACTTGTTCATGTCTGTGATTGGTCAGAAGCTGCAAACACCGCCTCGTTCATGTGAACGCGCTCATAACGAGATTGGAAAACCTGGGTTGATTTACTGAGTTGATAACCAGCTTCGTAGTACCGTTTAGCCGAGATCTCGTTTGTTTGGGTAAGTGAAGCCAGATAACGAGAAGATACCCTGGGTATGTTGAAACTCGCTTCGTAGTACAGGCCTCAGGTAAGATCACTTCTTTCCAACTCCAAATCCCCAGATTGGTTTCATTTTAAAACTTGTGGTCTTCAGAGCCAACTGGACGCTGACTCAAGTGACATCACTTGGGGCAATTTATCAGACTTCACACAGCTCCTGTGTACAACTTTTTTCCACATAAACAATATTACTCCCTAACAATTATAAACAAACTTTGATGTGTAAAATGGGTGAAGTTCCCCTTTAATAACTGACTAACATAGCAGCAAGGTGAGAGGTTAATAGTTACCAAGATTTCAGCTGCTGATGAATTGCTCTCTTAAGGCTCCCAAATGGAGATATTCTGATGGATAAGTGTCAGATATTCCAAGTATGCCCACATTTATTTACAGTGGTAGGATTTGACTAAGCACAGTACCTAGCGTTGCCAGAATGAGTTTTGAAGTGGGGGGGTATCCAGCTTTGGATGACATGATAGCATTATTTTCCGCATAGAGTTTAGTGAGACAGTGGTGGGTGGACCTCAGACCCTCTAGGGGGAGTCCTGGGGGCATGCGCCCCCAGAAGAAATGTTGTGCATTTAAAGTTGAATGTACTATCTGGTGCATTTTGAGAGTCAAAATTAAGAGGGCTAGATCTATGAAGAAACTTCGTGCTCTTGTAAATAACTTTATGCTCCAGTAAACAATTTAATCAGACTGGGTCAGCGCTTCAAGATGGGTCGGGGTGGGGTTGACAATATTGCCGCTGACCCCTGAAGCACCGAGGACAGTCTGCCCGGTTGAAAAGACACACCGGATCTCCGACCCTCCCCGTCCGGAGAGAGGGCGCACATGCGCAGCGAGCATTCACAGCCCCGGGAAGCGGCGAGGGAACTCACGGTTGGAGCTGTGAGCCACCTTCAGCCTGGGCCTTTCCAAGCCGACTGCACCAACTGAGAAGTGGAAAATATTTTTGGTTCATTCTGAAACTGTAGTGGGCTGGATGTCAGAACACTTGATTCATTTGAACCAGGCTCCACAATGGTTGATTGGATAAAAAAGTCCAACGTGTTTACGCCATATAGACATTATCGCCAGCGTTCTACCTGGCTTAGACCACTGTAATTTGATAACACCTGAAAATGTGGGGACAAAAACTCTTGTTGTCCCCCTATTCCCGGTTTCTAGGACAGTAACTGGTCTTTATTTTCATCATGCTCTTCAGCGCTTTCTTTACCCCTCTAGGTAGATGACACCATTCACAGGAAGCTCAGAAGTTACAGCATCCAAGTTAAAGCTGAAATCATGAAGACAAAGCGGTGATGGTGGACGCTCACAGCGATGCAGCTGATTACCTTTCCACCGCTCCCGCAACCGGCCATTCCTCCCTTATCACCAGCACGATGCTCCTCCTTTTCTCATTCCATCTGCAGAGGGGAGGAGCAGCTGGACGGAGGGGAGGTGGGGAAACCGTCCATCAGAGGCGGGCCGAGCCGGGACAGACTGGCCCATAAGGAGCAGCACGAAGGCCTGCAAGTTATTACCCCTGCTGCCCGGGCCCATTTTGTCTTCATCAATTGTTAAACTCATAAGACTCCCTGCCTCTCTCCTTTTCCAAATTGTACCATACTATCAAGCCCGCCGCTACTCTTGCTACCTTTCCCTTCTTCCTCTCTTGCCTTGTGGTTTCGTCTCTCATGGTTCTCGCTCTCACTGCAGAACAAGGCAGGCGGCGGCGGATCGTCAAAATTATCCCCCGGCATGAGGAGCTTTTTTTTTTTTACAGGTGGTATTGACTACAGCACCCTTCCTCATTACCGCTTTCTTCCTTTCTATCTTTCTTTCTTTCTTCCTTTCTTCCACTGTCCCCATCTCTTCCCATTATTCCCTCCTTCCTCTCCCCAACACCTCCTTCCATTCAGCCCCCTTTCCATCTCACTTTATCTTCCTCCCTCCACTTTATCATCCTCCCAGCCCTCCTCCCCTCCTCTCCTCCCCTCATCTCTCTCTACGGCATGTCTTTCTTTTATCTTCTCCGTCTCGCTGCTGGTTTCTCATTGTGGTAGACCGGCTGGTCTTCTTGTCTCTCTCCCTCTTCCCTCTCTTTTCTCTCCATCTCTCTAATTACGTGCAGAGAGCAAAGGCGTCTGATTTCTGCCTCCTCCCACTCAGAGCTGTCAGGCCTGGTGTGGGAGAGAGTTTAATTTCACACTTACTGCATGCTTTAATTAAAAAGGGGTGAGGGGGGGGTGGGAGAGGGAGAAAAAACAAGAAGGGATACATGCGCTCAGTCACACATCATACAAAGGGTTGGACTGTGTAGTGTGTGTGTGTGTGTGTGTGTTGTGAACATGCATCATATTTGTGGCTTGTGCCTACAGGTATGTGCGCACTGAGCCAGGTGTGTGTGTGTGTTTTTATATCTCTTTAACTGTGTAGGTGGTGGCAACGCAACACGTGCACAGTTCACTTCTTCGCTCCTGAGGTGGATGACACACGTACTGTCTCTTCCTTCCCTCAGCGGCAACAGGCTGTATTTTTAGCCGGAGGCTTTAATGAGGAATCATATCGGATTGTAATGCCTTGTTTAGGAGGGGGGGTGCAGTCACAACACACACACACAACACACACACACACACATACACACACACACACACACACGCACACACTGGCATCACTGCTTTGGATCCTCTGCATTGGCAGCTGGAGTGTGATGTTGCACACGACACACACACACACACATGCAAATACACAACATTTCACACATACTTGAGCATGTGCAAAAACAAACAGCACACTCATAAATACAGATATGAATTACAAAACATGCACACACACACTGTACGGTACCACTCCCACCCCTACAATATTCTCACCACAGCAGCAGATGAATAACCCTTGTTAAGCTATTGAGATATGGATGATAGTGGTTACACCCACCATTGTCAAATCGGGTAATTTATCACCCTCATCCACTGCATGTAGCAGCGAGACAGTGATCTAAGCAAGACGTACACATGCACTATTTCACATATCCCTCTCCGCTGGCCGGTCATTGAAATTCTTCGGTGATATGATGTACTCTATTGCAAACAATACTGTCACCCGATTCCTTTATTTCTCAATGCAGCTTTGCATTATTTATCTCCCCCCACCTACAGGAGATAGTGTTGATGTGGCGCAGTGGCGTCGGTTGTGCATATACAATGAGGACATCTGTGTGTTTTGTCTCTAAGTGCTTGTGCATACGTGTTTGTGTAGACCTGCAGATGTGTGTTTGATTGACAGGACACGTTGTCATAATACACCTGTCCTGGGGCCCCAAACATCCGAGGGCCTCATAAAGCCCAGGTTCACTGTGTGTTTGGGTGTGTCAATTGTTTTTCTGAAGTGCAATCAGGATATGTGTCAATAATATTTTTCCATGGTGGGGGGGGCTGCTGCATGTGTGGATGTACAACATTGGTACTTGAAGGCAAAAACGTAGACAATGCACAGAGAATAGGAGGAACAGTGGGGGCCCTAGGGGGTTGATTCAGCCATGGTGACAGGGTTGGTCAGGTTGAACACCTGAGCATTTATTAACATTGTCAGCTATTAATGAAAAGAACTCCATGGAACTACCTGTAATGAACTACAGTGTGTTTACACTGTAGTTCAGCTGTTTAGCTGCAGTGAATAATGTAATGTAGAGATGGAGGTGCTGAGGCACAGTGAGGACAAATTCATAATGTTGTACAATTGGTTAGATAGCTTCTCCTTCTTATTTTCTTGAGGGGCGTTTCAGCATCATTAATAAATGCATCGCTGAAGAGATCTGCTTCATACATGGACAACAGCTGCACCAGTACACCCCCATAACCTTACATATAGCAACGAAGCAGGCATCCGGCAGATATTAGAATAAGCTCAGGGAGAGGCGTGCTGATTCCAATTAGCAGTCTGTTGTTTCACACTGTGGGCGATGGAGCTTGTTATTCCTAGCATGGAGAGAGTCTGAGGAGCGGTGCTCTGTGCTCCCACCGTGCAATCAGCCTCTATGACTCTTTCGTACCCACCAAGCACTGATTGCCACATTCATCTGGCACTATTCTCACTCTGTGAGGTGGCTGCAGAGGTGCTGCAGAGGGTGCATTTGTTAGAACTGTCTCGGACACCTGTGGAATGAGGTACAAATGGCCCGACTTGAGGGCTGATGTCATATCGCTGAGAGCTATAAGGAGCTATAATGAACCCGGGCAGAGAAAGGGTTAGATCCAGGAGAAGGAAATAATCACAATTTCTCTGTGCAATCATAATTTAGGGTATGAGTACTAATGCTGTATTATAGGCGGTAATTATATGCCTTGATTAAAAACTAGGGGATTACAATGGAGGATTCAATTGGCAGGTTGACGACGCGGACTCTTGTTTTGCTCTCTCACTGTTCCATGCATCGAGGGATTCAGAGAAGGATCCAGGTGCTGCATCTAGAACGGCTTGATTGTGTGCTTGTCAAATAATTGTGTTTGGGTGGGTCTGATTGTTCCTCTGAGGGAATTATTTTTACTGAACCCAGTCCACAAGTGCGCAAGACACTTTTAATCAGGGTTTGTCTATTTATGTTAATATTTGCCAGTATCCATCATTGTGAAAGCATAGATTCAGATATAATAACAAGCAAAAGGCTAATGCTAGGTTAGCAAGCAGATATCTGCAATAATATCTGAATCATGCCATCACAATGTTAAAAATGCTGCGTGATGTCAAATTGATGTTTGTGTCGTCAAGTTGGTGAAGATGTTCTTCATTGCTTGTGTTGTGTCTGTGTGCACGTGGGCACAAGGCACCCTTGAGCGCTGGTATGAAAACGCACCGGGTGTTCCATTAAACTATAATGTAAACCCATCCGCGGCAACAGTGAACGCTAAGAGAAAGTGCACCGGGAGTTTGGTCTCGTAGTTTTAAGAGTGAAAAGACACCCTGGGCGGTGGGGAGGGAAGGTTGATGGGTCCAACAAACACAGGGCTTTCATCCAGGAAATCGCTGTTAGTGCCCCATGCGTCACGCTACAATCAGCTGTTTGTTCGTGTTCACAACGTTCAGCGTCATTTTCACTCTACAAACATCGCAGTTTTAAGCCCAACCATGTAGTTCTTTCCTAAACCTAACTATAGTGGTTTTGTTGCCTAATCCTAAAGTGACGCCAAGGGGCGTGACAAACAGAAGTATGTGTCCAAGTTGGGATGAGAATGTGTTGGTAATTTGTAGTGCGTTGAGCTCTCGGGTCCACTGTAATAATCCACAGACGAGTGTTGGGCGAATTACAAAAATCCTCAATATCTCCTTGACATTGCGTACAGTTGCATCAGCACAGAGGCATTAAGATTTGATAAAAAATACAGTAGAAACAAAATGCTCCATCAAGTAATGTCGATGAATAAATATATGAGAGCATTAAAGGAATAGTTCAATATTTTGCTTCCTTGAGTTTGAGATGAGAAGATTGATATCAAACTCATGTCTGTGTGTTAAATATAGAGCTGGAGTATTGGGTAATATGTTTGCAAATGTTTGCAAATTTCCCCCGCTATGGGACTGATAAAGTATTATCTTATCTTATCTTCTATTACTTATTGATTACATTTAGTTTATTACTTTTGAAGACAAAATTAGTTAGCCACTACTCTTTACATTGATTTTGTAATTCAGTCCGGCTCTGTCAACTCCAAAGTTTACACGTCACAATATTCTATATTTAACTGTAGAAACAGAAAACCAGACAATGTGGTTTAAACAGGTAGTCAGTCCACAGTTTTAGAGGTATTTTTGGACCATCAACAGCTAGCTTAACGTTAGCCTCGATGACTGCACATAGATCTCCAGAGAGGACTCTCAGTAAAGCAAGCACTCCATCCAGCTGTGAACAAAACCAGGTGGTTCTTGAATGTAGCCTTAGCAGTGGCTACTTTCAGGAAGCCAGCTAAGAACACACAACATGTCAATAAAACAACTCTGGAGTCACATTTCTGGTATTTTGGTTTTGGCAGAGGTTAACCTCCTCTGAGGTACTTGTACTTTAGCCTACTTGGGTTTTTTCCATTTTTTGCTGCTTTACACTTCTACTCCATTATAATTCAGAGGAAATATTGTTTTTACTCCACGGCATTATTCTGAAATGGGCACATTCTGCAAAATGAGTATTTTTACTTTGGTATTGTAAGTATATTGTGATGCTAATACTTTTTGTACTTTCACTTAAATAAAAGATCTGAGTATTGTGGATGAATTGGTAAAACATACCATGGCATGTAACCTACCAACAGGATGGGAGGGGTAAAATGAGGGATGTCAAGGAGGACATAGGAAGGGAAGGAAGGGAAATAGGAAGGTAGGGAAGTAATAATGGAAAGCGGAGTGCGGAATTGCTGAAGGTATGGAGAGAGGAATAAATGCACTGATGGATGGAGGAAGACAAGGCGGATGGATGGGTGGCAGGAGAAATGGTGAAGGAGGAGGACGTGTTGATGGATGGACAGGTGTAGACGGGGTGAGTGAAGTATTTAAGGGAGGGGGGCAGATGCACGGATGGTTCAGGGGTAATGGAACGATAAGCTAAAGGATTAGGATTTTACGGTCTGCTGACAGCGGAGATAGACAAATATGTAGAAGTCAACATCAGATAGGCTAACAGAAAGACAAAGTATAGATGTTCAAATGTGTGCTCGTTTTAGATTGTCTAGCAGTATGGAAGAAAAATACATCTGATAAGCAACCAAATACCTAATTATCGAAATTAACCATTGCTTAATATTCAATGTTATTTGTAGTATTAAAATGCTTTACTTATAAAACCATCTATCTGAATTTATGTGGTTTTGAATTCCCAGATTTCCAGAATTCAGAAGGTAATTTCAGGACAGGACAGGACGGAGGTCTGATCAGTTTCATTCAGGCTCAGATGCTCGATTGCTTATCCTTGGTAGCCCTGATCAACTTCTACATATTCTTAGCCACGTTAGCGACATGGCTCTATGGACGCATTGTCGGTCGGTCAGTCCACCACTAGTGATCCAGACTGAAATATCTCAAACTATGGAATGGCATGGAATTTTTTTACAGGATTTTAATTTGTCCAATACTTTGGTTTATGACCAAATGCCTGCAAAATAATGACATTCCATCAGCCTCAGCTGTACTTTATGTTTAATCCTAATAAGCAAATGTTTAGAATGCTAACATGTTAAACTACAAAACGGCGAACTTGGCAAATATTGCACCTGCTAAATATCAGCACGTTGACATTGTTATTGTGAGCATGCTAGCATGCTGATGTTAGCATTAGCTCAAAGTACTGACTGGGCTTAAAAGAGACATCATGGCGGCATCTAGCGGTGAGGTTGCAGATTGACAGATTGATGACAAACTTTACTAAACAGTTAAGTTTAGGCACAAAACGACTTGGTTGAGTTTAGGAAGAGATTGTGGTTTGGGTTAAAATAACTACGAGAGTGGCATAACTTAAGTATGGAAGTTACGTGACAAATAATCAACGTTGACTTCTGGTTTCACATTGGACATGAACCAACGGTCTCCTGGTGAAAGTCTGGTGCTTTTTGACCCATCGATCCACCCCGACCTCTTCCCTATGCAGCGTTTGTCGCTCTTTATACGTTCTTGTTCAAGATTACGTGGATTCATTTTGAAACAATTTTGTGGGATATATACGAATTACAGTGCATTGCTTTTCATAGGTATAGCTACCAACAGTGGTATGAGACCAGATTGCAACCAACTGAAACTTCTCCCGTGTGCCCAATAGGAGAACCACGTGGCTGATGTGAAAACGCAAATGGCCATCTCTAGAGCCAGTGTTTGGTTTGTCCGTTCTGGGCTACTGTAGAAACATTGCGGCTCATTCTAAGCTAACAAAAACACAACTATTCCTTTGTTCAGGTGATTATACACTAAAGAAAACATACTTATTAATATTATGTTACATTTCTGCCAATAGGTCCCCCTAAATCCTACACACTGGCCCTTTAAGTAAAGCTTCACAGAGCTGCTAGCATATGGATTCAGACGCATAGACTCCATTTACGTTGGGTATTAAACATGTGATTTGAATCTACATACATTATTGAATAATGACATCTGATCCATGTGTTACCTTTCCAGCTTCGTGGCTCCGAAACGTAGCTGGAGACACGACCTGGTCCTCAAGCCCATTGCTGAGGCAAGTATGGATGTACTGTATAAAGAGAACGTGATCCAGCGTTGGAGGCGGCTCCTGCTCATTTCCTATGAGAGTGTCTCAGTGGCGCATGAAGCAAAAATGGCTCGACTGCCGAGTGATAAAGTACCCAGATCTACCGGCGATCTTCCTCATCCACTGGGCCCCATAGAGCAGGAGTCAGTACGTTTCCTTTAACTCACATGAAGTGAGGAAGGGAATAACTCTGGATTCAGCTATTGCGTTTACAACTTTTAGGACATAATGATTTAAGTAAGGACTATTAGAGTGTTCATACTGGGGAGTTGATTTACATAAAAAAAAAATATCCGCTGAGTTACAGAAGTCCTCTTTCCCAATCTAAGTTTATGGGTGAAAGTCTTTTGGGCCCAATGGCATCACGTGACGGACACAGAAGCTGTAGTACCGCCGTTGGCCACTATGAAAATTTGAATCAAAGCCAGACACACTTCCTTGGGGCTTGAAGACGATCAGCAAGGTGCTCAGCACCAGCAGATATGCCCATGCTGCAGCCAATATGATCGTTTTGGTCAAGGAGGGAGAGTGGCTGAAGAAACAACCCAAGAACTGCTCTGTTGGTCTGCTGTCCATGGCACGAGACTGGGTGATGACAGTTGACTTGGAGAGGCAGCTGAAAATTCCACCACACATCACCCAGTCTTCGTTGAGACGCAGACATCATCTTGGTCTCTGAGGCCATAAGACAGCTCATGCTGCTTGAGCTAACTCTGCTCTGGGAGGAGAGGATGGAGGTGGCACAAGAGAGGAAGACGGTGAAAGACTTGAAGTTTAGGTATTTGGTTGCTTTTACGATTTTAAATCATTACAGCCTTTATACTTCAATATTGCAGATACTGACATTATGATCTTAGCACAAATTAAACCAAGAAAGTGCTAAATAGAATCAGTAAAGTGGGTAACATTTTACTGAATTGCCATGTATTTTGAGTTATGACAAATTAATTTCAATTGCATTGCATTTCCTCCTTACTGTTGGACCGTTAATTGTTACCTACAGTAATGTGACTTTTCTACTTGAGCCCACCCTGTCAAGAGAATGAATGGATGCAGAGAGAAAGTAAGAGGTCCACATGGAGGGGAATGTCCAGAGGCTTAATCCACCCTGAAAGCTATGGGACATTACTGATGCTGGCGGGTGCTCCAAATCGCTCCCCTCGGGATCAAGGGAGCGTTGCACCGCTGGAAGACCCCATGGCTCATTGAAAGGGGTCAGAGGCGAGGCGCTCTGCTCCATTTAGCAGCCCACTCATGATGGATGAATGGAGGGAGGGAAGGATGGAAGAGGAGGATCAGTGCCCTACTGAGCGCATGGGGAACAGGGTGCCACCAGGGACCTCCTCTTGGGACGGCGAATGGTGATAATGGGTGGTAATGGGTGGTAATGGGAACAGACACAGGTGGAGTCAGAAGTGATTTTAGGTCAGCATTCCCATACGCTTTTGGCTCTTACTGATGCAGTGCTTGTAGAAGCTTTGTGTGAAGGCAATGGAAGGGGATTTCAAGATTTCACAAATATTTTATACATGTTTTAAACATTTCCAGTAATGAATTACATGATCCAATCTGGGGTAGTGAGGGAGGGTACAAGTCCCAGGGCAGCACCAATTGTCTTGCTCCGCAAAAAGAATGAGCAATTAAGATTGTGTGTGGATTTTTGGAAATTGAATTCTGTTACACATAACGATGTTCATCCTCTTCCTAGAATTGAGGAAGCCCTGACAATACTGACAAAAGCCAGCATCACGTACATGTCTCTCTTTATTTTGTGCATGTTATCACTTTGTTTTTTGAGTTTGATCAGGATCCAAATGTGAGGTGCGTGTAGCATGAAAATTACCCCGACGTGAAAATGCAGAATGAAGGACGCCTCCCACGCACAGGTGTTAGGTAGTTCAGTTGCAACTATCTCGCTGGTGTGAAGTGTTGGGTGGTTGGGTGGCTGTCCCAAAGCCTGACCTGTTTCTTTTTACCTCCGCCAAGGCCAAAGGCCTAGGAAGGAGGTTATGTTTTCACCGCCGTTGGTTTGTTTGTTTGTTTGTTTGTCCGTTAGCAGGATTACTCCAAAAGTCTGCGATGGATTTGAATGACATTTTTTGGAGGGGTGGAGTGTAGCACAATGAACAATCCATTAGATTTTGGTGGTGATCCGGATCATGATCTGGATTCAGGAACATTTATAAGGATTCCGATAAGCCTGAGCATTAAGGCCACAGGGTATAACACATGCGCAGTGTGACTGATGACGTGTTGATGACGCATGACCCCGTCTCCTCCTGAGAGCAGAGAGATACGTGTGTGGATGTGTGTGCGGGCGGGAGCTGCTGTCCGTCCGCGGTGAGAAAGAACAAAGCGGTAGATGACAGGATGAGAGAAGAACGTTATACAGACATAACAAGGCTGCTGAATGAGAGAGGCATCCGCCGATACGTTACACGGAAACACACCGTGTTAACAATAAGCCGACCACCTCACGGTACCGCCAGCTGGGAGCTGTGATCTGTTTTTAAAGTCAGGCGTTGGTGGAGGTCTGCGCTCTACGAGTGCCATTCTAGTTTTAAACTACAATTGATTTTAAATAGAAGGATGGACTTTTAAGAGTGGATGTGGACAGGATTAGCCCTCAGTTGATTTTATGTGAATTGAACAACAAACTAGCAAGAACATTCTGCAGATTTCCTGCCAAAGGAAGTCCAGCAATTAAAGCAGCAGTGGGGAGAAATGGAGCAAATATGATAAAAAAGTTTTTATTTTTAAACGGTCACTATATTCTGACAGTAGTGCATGAGACAGGTAATCTGAAAAAAATCATGTGCCTCTGTGTCAATCACTCGCAAACTCCAATCAAATGGTCAAACTAGGCAGCGCTGATCAAATATAAATCAATATTCTGTTACTGTAATGACTATTTCTCTCCTCAGATGTTTTCAGAATCATCTTGTAGTGTACTGTTTAGCTGTAAAATGAGAAAGTTTGTTACCCGGCAGCCATGTTGAGATCAGTTGAGGAAATACCAAGCACCGTCCACCAGCCGGAGCACAGCCAATAGGAACGCTCCCTCTCTGAACTAACCTGTGATTGGTCAAAGTCTCCCATCACGGGCTAGATGTTCTAAAGCCTGTAAACAGAGCCATGAGGAGGAGCAGAAGTCTAGTTTTCTCTCAGAACCCTTGAATTACAATATGCTGAAAGGTTATTATGGAATTTTTGTCCAATGATGTCAAAAATGTACTGCCTACCCCCACTTTAACAGGAGCCACTACGGCAAGGTTAACCAAACTTTTCCCTTGGAGGGCCAAAACTGGAACTCAATGGAGGGCCACGGGCCAAATTCAAACACCTATTGTATTGTATAGTTAAGATGCAAAATGGTACTAGGATCCCAAGTTCCCATGTATACTGCATTCAAAAAACTGTATGTTTTCCCCAAAACTGCATAGGATTATTATAAAGTGGGCATGTTTGTAAAGGGGAGACTTATGGGTGCCCATAGAACCCATTTTCAGTCACATATCTTGAGGTCAGAGGTCAAGGGACACCTTGACAAATGGCCATGCCAGTTTTTCCCCCACAAAAATTTAGCCCAACTTTGGAGTGTTAGCCTCATTCCTGACAAGCTAACATGACATGATTGGTATAATGGAGTCCTTAGGTTTTCTAGTTTCATATGATGCCACTATCTTCGAACCATAAACCTGAGCCTGGTACGGCCTCCAAAAGACAGTAAAGTCGGTTGGGCCTTTAAATAAAAAAAAAAAGAATTTGCTAAAATCTTGCGGGCCAAATCAAACCTGATGGCGGGCCCCACTTTGGGCAGCCCTGCACTACGGCATACAGTCGTCCTGTCTAAGGCAACCAGCTGCTGGTGAGAGACACTCTGCCCAGGACTACCAGACACCTGAGTGTAAGTCCTTCCTTCTGCAGACCAGGACCTGCCCAGGTGGGTCATAGTTTTTATGGACACAAGTAGAGTGACTGAAAATAAATACATTGAAGCTCTTATCTAATCATACACTCTCCCTGCGCCATAGAGCCTGTACCAGTTGGAGTACAGTCCCCCCCACCCCCAAACATCAAATCATATGCTGATGAAGACCAAAAGATCTGGATGAAGGTTCTGGAAAACCAAGTAAGTTGACCTTATGATAACAGTTTTTGGTCAAACTGCTTCAAGCTCAAATATTACAGGAACAACAACATAAGAAATAAGTTGAGATTTAGTTTCTACTGAGGCAGGAGTGTGTTCTTTGGTATTCTATTAAAAGTCTATTTTATCAGCCAATTTGAATGAGGAAGCAAGATCAGCAGTCATAGTCTGCATAACCATCAAATGAAGTTTAAATATGGCACGAACACAGAATAACTCAATGACACACTGCCATGAAGGGGAAGCTTGGCTCTCAGCCCAGATTTTGGCTATATCCAATTTATTGTACCAGGTTTTGGGGTCTCTCCAATATTGCTAAAATATATATTCTAATGTTGTTTTTTTTCCTGGTCCAAGATGCGTGATCCAGCGGTATGAGTAATCAGATAAATGGGAACCATCTCCGAGGAGAGCAGACAACATGGCTGACTGGATCAAAGTCCCGTCGTCTGTGTACCATGACGCTTATCTCTGCTAGCCTCGCCACCAGATAGCATTGCTAATTTGTTGAGCCACTGGCGACGTCACAAGGTGACTCTTTACTTCTGTCGTTTGAAGGAAAACTACTTCAGAAACTGTCTGACTAGAAAATACCACTAGGGTTAATCATGAAGTATGCAACTGCAGCGTGCAGGTAGTGTGCACAAAGTGCAGCCTTCTAGCCCGACGTGCTAGCATAACTAATGGTGGTACTACAGTGTGGATTCCCTGGCTTTATGGCTGAGAGGACGAGCAGGAGTGTGTGCGCCTAGACTTGAGAGAGTCTAAGAGTGTGTGTGTGTTATGTGTGGTTTAGGAAGAGGGAGGGAAGGAGACAGAGAAAGAGAGAGGCTGTGTGGGAGGAGGCAGCTATGCTAGCTCCTAGGAGAGACTGAGAGGGCGAAGGGTCATTATTGACTGAATGAATTTTTAAAGAGGGCCCTCGTCGGGGTTGGGAGGGGCCGTGAGTGAGTCTGTGTGTGTGTGACTGTATGTGTGTAAAGTCATACTATTCAACAACATAGCACTTCTTTCTTCTTCTTCTTTCCTCTCTTTTCATTGTGCCAATGTACATAAATGCCCACATACACCTCCTCAAGCCCCGTGACCAATTTAGACCCTCCTGCTTTTCCATATAGGCGCTATATTTTCAATGCACACCAGGCAAGCCTTATTGATTGCCCTTTCACACCCTTTAACAATCAATGGCAGACCTGGTCTTAGGAGGACAGCCTCTGGGAGGACAGAGGGAGCGAGCAGAGGTGAGGAGTGTGGTCGGAGAGGAAAACAACAGCAGTGAGTCCTTGGTTCTTTTCCTCGGGTGGTGGTAAAAGGACAGACAGGGGGGCTTACTTAAGGCCATAACATCCAGCTCTCTGGATGTTGGCAGCCAGGCCAGCCTCGCTGTAAGAAGTGCCCAGAGGCGGTGCATGTTTTGCGGGGAGAAAGATAGGGAGAGGGTGGGGGGGTGGATGTTGTGGTGGGTTTGGAAATACTCTGTATGTTCACTGACCCTGGCAGATAGCAGATGAAAGAGGGAGGGGGGTATTCAATCATACTAATCCCCCCCCCACCACCACCTCCCCACCCTCACTGCATCAACACACACACACACACACACACACACACATGCACACCGAGAGCAGCCACACTCATTAGCGCCAGTGAGACCCGCACTTGGATGGAGCTGAAACACAGGCTCAAAGCTCCCCTCTTTCTCTCTCTCTTTCTTTCATTCTCTGCTGGTGTCCCTCGCCCCCCTTGCTCGCCCAGTCTCCCCCTCTTGTCTGTCTCTGCGCTCTTTCCATCGCTGTTTTCACTCCATCCTTCTCAGCCAATTTGGCCCTCTGTTGTTTCGCCTTTCCTCTCCTTTGTGTTTGTTCCCCTAGCTTCTCCTTTATCACTTGATTCTCTACACAATGCTCAGCTCTCATCCGTCCATCCTTTATCTTCCCTTTGTTTCTTTCTTCTTTCTGTCTTCCTTATCCATCCATTCGTCCTCCCCACTTTCCACCCTCTCCCTTGTTTCCTTCCCTCCCGTCTCCCTATACATCACCCGTCATTTGATTCCCTGCACAATCCCCCCCTCCAATCCTTGCTTGTCTCTGCTCCCGTGGTGGAGGGGTGATTTGGAGGATTAGGCCGGTGGCAGGGTTGTTGCTGTGTCAGTCTAACAGGCAGGGATCTGGACCAGAGCTCAGTCCAAATCCCTTCCTCCACGCCTGCCTGCCTGGCCACCGAATTAGCGGCTTCCCCTCTCTTCCATCTTTCTTCCCGCTCATCCTTTTCTCTTTCCAAGCCTGTCGTCCCCTCCTCCTGTATGTTCTCTGTCAACGTGTTTGAATCTTCCGGCATATTACACTGCCACTTTTGTGAATATTGTTTTCATTATTTATGGCTCTTCTATCCTACATATTCAGAAAAAAGAAGGCACAAGTTTTCTTGCTGAGGGTATTACATTTTGATACCTCAACCAAGAAACATGATGGCATCACCCCTCATATAACTAATATATCAAACCAATACAGGTGAGCCATGTCTCCTCTGACAGAATAGTTCATTATTATATCGACACTGCAAGCCAAGGCACTGATTCGTCATGGCAATGTTAGCTTGAAAGTTAGCTTCTTGCCAACTTAATTTAGCCAATGTCATATAGCAACACGCCGGGTACCGGTGGTCTTTACTTAAACATCCTGCTGAAACCTTCATTCCAGTTGCTGTATCCCTCTGGATTATTTCGGGGATCTTTACAGAGGTACAGTATCTGTCATTATTTGATTGTTTCAACACTTACCTGGGTGCACAAATCAAATGTTTGTACCACTTCGCCAAAGCTAGCTCTCCTCTATCTTTGTAGCTACTATTTTCCGTGTTCACCCTGTGCGTGAAGTAGATCATACCGTCGTGGGGACACGATCAGGTGATTGGCTGAAAAGGAGGGAAACATCTGATTGGCTACAGATAATTCCCTGTTGAAAAAAATGCATTTGTGAGTCTCAAAAAAGCCACACACAAACACAGTGAAGTTCACACAAGACAAGCAGTTTGTAAATGCAGGTTCAACAGTTTGTATATAAATATAACATCCAACTATGTTTTGATGAAAATTGAAAAATACCTATACATACAGTACATTCATACTTCTATTACATTTATCAAAAAAAAGAAATATTTGTGTGTGCATCAGAAATATATTTATGAACCTAATTTTTTTTATATGTGGATTCTTTTTTTTTTACATTTATGTACAACGATAACTATTTTTGTGTGCAGTGGAAAATATATTTTGTGGATAGAGTCATTCATATATAAATGACAAAATACATTTGTAAATCCTTCTGTGTGCATTCATTAATTTTGAGACTGATCGGACTCCATTCACGTCTAGTCCTTCACTGCAACATTGACCTTTTAACCTCAAACACAATCAGAAATCCTTAGCAAAGGTATTTGGATCCATGTGAATGACCAGCTTTAAATCCAATGATGTTGCAGTGTTTCTATAAGAGCTCATAGTCTTTGCAGTAAGATGATGGGAATCTGTGAGATCAATTCCAGTTCTACTCCTCCAACCCTTCAGTTAGAGTAATACATTTGGTGATAGCCCTCTTTGTATGCCAAGAAAACACCTACTTTTAAAAATCCTTAGCAGGCTTAAAATGTCACTCTTCGTCATAGCCCAATCCTTCTTACAGTAAAATATCAGGGGGCAAATGCTCTTTTTTAATTGCAGCTCTAGGGAAGTATACAGTCAATCCTCTTGGATAAGTGACTTCTTCCTTTAGCAGCTGTAAGGAAGCTAATGGAAGCAGGTTAGCTCCGCTTTACTGAGGATTTTCAACATGCAATAGGTCATAAAATAGGGATGTTTGGCAGGCATCCTTTGGGCTATTTCTTTAAAAAAAAGGTGGAGACTGAGCTGAGAGAAAAGGATAATTCTGGTTTACTGTATTTCAACTTGGATCTTATTTTCATAATTCATTTCTATCCATTACGTGATATTGTGCTACTGTACGCAACAACATTTCCATGTCAGACGGGGTAAGACACACTGATGATCACACAGGTTGTAAACGAGTCAACACTTTAGCCGGAGAATTATAACCAGAGATGAACACTACTGAAAGGTCAGTAATAAGCCCTTACTTCACAGGAAACCTGCGTGTTGCACATTTAGCCCAGAGTGGTTGAATGATCAATCAGCAATAAATAAATAAATAAATCTTTGAGTTAATATTCAGATCGTCATGGATAATCAGCAATACATAAACAGATACATCTCTGAATATTCAGAACATCATAATATTGCACTAAAAATAAATAAACCTCATATACTGTATGTTTAAGATAGTAGGCTCGTTCAAGATGAACTGTGCCTCGCCTGGAAAGTAGACGAGCTCAGGAGGCAGCAGCAGCGGGGTGGTGACAAAGAGCTGCTGTCAAGTCGGACAGTTTCCAGCAGCCTTCACGTAATTTACAGGAAGTCACAGAAAAAAGTTACTTCCTGTTTGATCCGATCTGTAGGCCACTTGTAGTTTTCAGACCACGTTGGGATTTATTTATATTTGTTTGTAAATCTATGTGGAAATGTGCGTGTGTCTGGCGTTTGATTCTATCCTTCATTATTTTTATGTCCACCTTGTAAAGCACATAATGAGCACTCGTTTTGATAAGTGTTATATAGATAACCTTCATTATTATAATAATTATTATTATCAACCACACAAGATGTGTTGGTTAACAGATGAAACCTTCTTTGCAGAGCATGAGACTAATACAATCTAGCGTTAAATATTACAATAACACAGAAAGATGTGACTTTCTACAACACGTGGTGTTGCTGTCAAAACTAAGAGCCAATCAGCTCTTTGATCAGGCGTTTTCCCATAATGCCCTGGGTCTTGCAGTCGATGGAGAGCAACTGTGGCACCTGCACACGCCATTTTGTCACAGCGTGGATAAAATCAGAGAGAGAGACAGCTTCGTTCGACCTAGCCATGGATGTATTAAAAGAACTGGATCCAGCGTTGGAGGCTCCGGTCATTCCTGTGAGAGTTGCTCATTGGTGCATGAAGCCTAAATGGCTCTACTACATCTGGAAAAGTACTCGGATCTTGGCGGATCTTGGCCATGACTCGGTCACGGGGTCCCAACGTCACGCCGTCGTCACGGCTTGCGCTCCAGCCTCGGTCTGGGTCTCACTCACATGAACCGAGGAAGGGAAATAACTCTGGATTCAGCTATTAGTGCGTTTTACAACTTTAAAAATGTAACTTTTTAAACAAGGACTATTAGAGTGTTCGTATTGGGAAGTTGATTCACCTCAAAAACATTATCCGCTGAGTTACAGACGTCTCTTTCCCAATGTTAGTCTATGGGAAAAAGTATTTTTGGGCCCAATGGCATCACGTGACGGACACGGAAGTTGTAGTACCGCCGTTTGACCACTACGAAAGTTGGGATCGTCGTCCGATGCCATTCCTGGGGGGCTTGGTCCTAGCGGGTGCACTGAGGCCTGACGCCATTTTCCGTGCACTTGAATTCATTGCACTGGTGAGTCGAGCAAACTGTTGACATGTAGCTTGAAGTCCGCTAGCCGTGATGCTAATTTTTGCTATGTTAAACTCCATTAACTTATGCTAAACGTTAGTGATATAAAGTCCGCTAGCTTAGAGGCTAATTAATGCCGTGTAGATCCCATTTGGTTCGGCCAAAAGTATTAGTAGTTTGAAAAGTTAATGTTAAGGAATACTGCTGAGAAGTGGACATGTTCTGCCATGTTGATATATTGAAGAAGACTGTTTTATGTTGCTTTATATGTATTTGTTTGGATTATTGTGTAAATTGCTGCAGTTTAGCTGCTGACTGGGATATAGTTGCTAGTTAATTTCACATTTAGCACTAGTATCTGTGCAGCTCACAAGAGTCTAATACATTGACTATAATTGAGTTGCTATTGGTGTTTTTTCATTATGCACCTTAACCAACACTACACTTGAGTTGTACTAAAGGTATTAGCTCTCTGAAATTATTTTGGTGGTTATTACTGAAAAATATAATTTTTGAAATGTGAAATTGAAATGACTTACTTCCTGTATGTTGTACAACAGTAATTGTGAATTGTACTATGTTGATTACATCAGCTTTATCCTATGATCAGAAATGCTCATGGAATTAGCATGAATTCAATTTTATTCTGACCTTATTTATAGGTCAACTTTTTCAGTGGGGTCATCTTTTATGACGGCCCGAGACATCAGAGGAGATTTCAGAGTAGAGATTCTAGAGAAACCCTTTTCCAGTACTGGATGGCAAGCCCAGCCCACAAGATAAAGAACCTGTTGCCTTCAGCCAGCGGGCTGTGACTGAAGAACACTCACGTATTTCCCACCTTTTTCTTACTGGAAATTTCTAATTGAACGTTGTAGTTGGATTTGCATTGTAACTTGAACTTACCTTGGGTCCCACCTGATTATTACCTGGTTTACTTTTCAATACATGCAGTTACAATGTATAGCTGTGTCTGTGTCTCTGTTTCATTGTTGTCACTCATCCTCTTGGCTCCTGATGATCCTAAATTCTTCTGAAGCTGGACCAAATCCTTAAAGTTACTTATAGCTTATAAAGCCTATTATTTTTCACACTGAGCTTACTGATAACACGTACTGGTTACACACACAACTAGTAATGTACATTAAGTCATTTTCATAATTTATCTTTGGCGGAGATCCACTGATAAACATCACATAAGAGTAGAGTTACTCCAAAAACAAATGACAGTGACACGTTTGTCATCTCAAGCTTTTCGATTTATTTTCATGTGAAGGTGTATAAACACTTTTAAGGACAATCCACTTGTCATGATTACACATTTTAAGCCGAGGTTAATGTGAAACAGCTTTTCACGTGTCATTTAACGCCACGTCATTACTGTGAAACAGTCGCGGTTATGTTTAGGCAACAAAACTACGTAGAGTTAGGAAAAACATCATGGTTTGGCTTGAAATAAGTACCCAAAATAAGTAAAATATGTATGGAAACAATGTAACATAAGTACGGAAAACACATATAATAAAATTAACATCACTAACCTCACTTCAAATAAGTCCAACTAAACTTTTCCGTTTCACATGAGCATGAATATCGGTCTCGTGGGTGAAAGTCCTGTGTTTGTGTTTGACCCCTTCCACCTACCCTCCCATCTTGAGAAAGTTTGCTCCGGCTGGTATGCGGTGTTTGGTATTTCCTCAACTTGGCTGCCGGGTCACAAACTTTCTCATTTTACAGCTAAACCGTGCACTACAAGATGATTCTGAGAACATCTGAGGAGAGAAATAGTCATTACAGTAACAGAATATTGATTCATATTTGATCAGCGCTGCCTAGTTTGACCATTTGATCAGACCGTTTGATAGTTTGGATGTTTTTGAAGTGGGGTTGTATATGAGGTACTTATCCATAGTAGGTGTATAACTTACAGTAGATGACAGTTGGTGTGTTCTCAGTTTGGAGAAACGGACGGGAGCACCGACACCGGAGCAAAGGCAATGTACTGCTGTGGATGGGGGCAGCAGCTAAACATATTTTAGCCACCTAAACAGGCTCATCTAAAAAAATGATATCAGTTTAAGTGTACACTATATTAAGAACGTTTTCACTGCTTTATCAAGCTGCCAGACAAGACTTTCCTTCTCCTTTCCGACAGGGAACTGAACTGAAAGTTCAGAGAAACTCATCTATGCTCTCTCCAAAGCCAGCTGGCTCAGATGATAAAAACAGTATAGATAGGTTTCATTTTCAGTTCAGTTCATCATCTGAAAATATTCTAAATATAGCATACACTTAAACAGATATACATTTTTTTTTTAGGTGAGCCTTTTCTTTTAGGTGTCTAAAATATGTTTTGCTGCCTTCCCCATCCACAGCACTGTATTGCTTTGCTCTGGTGCCAGTGCTCCTGTCTGTTTCTCGATGCTGGGGGCACGCCGGACCGCCATACTGTAAGTGATACACCCACTATAAGTACCTCATACAACCCCACTCAATGCACCCGAACTATCCCTTTAAGTGACAATGGCCCAAACATACAAAAATAATATCCAAGTTGTAATAAACCAAAATGATCCTTTACTTTACAGTGATATTTTGATTTATTTTACTTTCAGTTAAAACTCTAAACTGCATTGGAAGAAAAGTGACGTGAGAGTGAGTAGTGCATACGGTATGCATCAGTAGTCTGGTCAGTTGATGTCCATTGTCAGTAGTTTTGCTGCTGTATGATTGAGCTGAGTGTCTGACTGTGGCCCAGCGGTGGAGGGACTTACACACTCATTTCATGGTGCTCTGTTACCGTCTCTGCCTCTCTGTGTACGAGCCTCACCGGGCCGGGCCCAGGGGAGGGGAGCAGGTTACACTGGTGCTGTCTGAAGGACACTGGGACACTGTGGAAAAGTGAGTGTGTGTGTGAGAGAGAGAGAGAGAGAGAGAGAGACAGAGAGACAGAGAGAGAGAACGGTTGCTTTCTCTATGCGTCCCTATTCATGTATGTGTATGTGCATCTGTGACAACCTGCCTGTATTACTGTGAAAATCCTATACTGCTACCCAGAACTCAACAGACAGCACAATAGGCTTTAGGTGGATAGTGACAATGGCTGAGTGGAGAGTCCACAGCTTTGGAGTCCCTTTACTTGCACAGCAGAATAGTGGGACTGATACAATACAGCGGTAGTCACATGAATAGCAGCCTGATCAAGGCCAGCACCGCAGCACAAAGAGACAAGTCTTGACAAGAATGTTAAACAGGTGTGTGCTCACACACACAGCACCGTGTGTGGGTGAAATTATATTTCTGATCTTTTTTTATGTAACATGTGCTTTGTGTGGAAGCACACAACAAAGAGACGGGAAGACAGAAGAAAGATAGAACATGGCATATGACATACTGTAGGTCACACTTTAGTCGAACATTCAGAGAAAATCATTTCCACCACAAAACAAGTTGTTTTTAACTTAGAAATTTGTTCCAAGTTATTCTTTGAAATCTGACACAGATTTCACCAAAATCTACATTTGATTCCATATTTCAGAAACATTGAAGTCAGTTTTATGCATTGCACAGTGGTCATAATGCACCATTAGTGCTTATGTTTTCATTCCTTTAAAAATCATACTAATATACATTTTAGTGCCGTGATGTGTTATGAGGCAGGCCTGGTATCACCAAATAACGTATGAATAATATGCCAATTTCTCAAGTAATTTTGCGTATCATTTCATCCCGCAGCAGTATTAGATGCTTTATTTATTTATAATGCAAAGGGAAAATTGTGCAGAAATAAATGTATAAATACATAAATTAATACAAACATTAAAAAATACATATAAAATAAATAAAATTGAATGCACATATAAATAAATAAATAAAAATAAAAAATAAATAAAATGGAAGAAAATTAAATATTAATATAAAGATAAATATATAAAGAAGCAAATTAAAACAGAAATATCAATTCATGTCAAATTTTATTTATTTTATCGAATCATTTATTTATTCATTTATTTTTTATTTTGGCAGGTTCCGTCCTCCATACTCCGGAAGTCAGATGACGTATTACAAAGAGCAAGAAAAAGCACATAGGGAGGAGGTTGGGGTGAATCTATGGGTCAAACAAACACACGACTTTGACCCAGGAGACCGCTGTCCATGTCCTGTGGGAAACAGTCATGGTTGACTTATTTACGTTTTTATTTACACATGCAACTTAATTTACAAAACAAACGTCCCTATTTTAACTCAAACCACAATCTTTTCCTAAACCTAACCAAGTAGTTTTGTTTGAATTCACGATCTTAACCACATGTTTAAAACTACGACCGTGCGTCTGTATGTGACCGTTTACTTTGACTACTTCGGAATTAAATTACATAACTAATGTACTTATTTAACCCAAACCACAAGCTTTTCCTAAACCTAACCAAGTAGTTTTGTTTGAATTCACAACATGTGTTTACAACTGCGACTGTGCATCCGTATGTAACGAATTAGGAATGAGAATGGGATGTTAAATGACACGCAACAAGCTTAAAATACTTAGAAATGACACGAGAAATGTCCTTAAAAGTGGTGTGATATTTGTATGCCTTGCTATGAGATCACGTTGGACATTGCATTGTGGAAAACACTGGTTGCAGTGAAAATGACACACTACCTTATGTGACCAACGGTGAATTAACTTATTAGTCATTCCGAGCAACATCCTTATTGAATTGAACCTTGCTATTGATAAAATGTAAATCAAACAACAAAAAAAAACATAAAAACATCTCACTGATCAGTGATGTCAGAGCGAAAGTTCTCTTTTCAACACATCAGTTACCACTTTAATATAAGAGCACCGGCTTGTATACATTCTTATTAGGATGCAACCTCAAGCTCTATAGACTTCTAATTGTCCTAGATTTCTCTCACTCCATCATATGTATACTGTGTAGTGTTCTTTGGGTGGGTGGGTGTGTTTCGTTCTTTTATCTTCAGTTTTTTTCATTTCTAGAAAATAGTTTTACACTTAGATTTGGCATTGTGCTCTATGAGGAGGCTCTCAAAGAATGTGAGCAGCAGCAAGGATTGTGCTGGGAGAACTGATCCCCCTAACAAACACATACATGAACAATAAATATTATTAAAGACAACAATAAAAAGCTTAGGATATAAGGAGTAGGTTGGGGCTGCGGAGGGAGCTGCAAACAGCTTTGACGTGAGTGTACAGTGGTGGGAAGTGTAAGGTTATAATTGCTGTGCTGGACACTTGCATGGATGTGATTGGACGTTGCTAGTCAGCTGATAGCAACAGAGCTGGTGAATGTGATTGTGAAGCATGAATGAAACTGCAGATGCTAATCAACTAGTGCAAGTGCAACTTAAGCGGTCTGTCTGAACTAACTATAGCTGTCAAATAAAGAAAGACTGGTTACATAGAGGTAGAAATGGAGGCCTAATCCAAATGAAACTCAAGCACTACTTAACAGAATCAGCTTTTTTTAATTCTCAATGTTGACTTGCTTTCACCACTGGCATTATTTTTGCGGATAACAATATGTGTCTTTAATCAAAGTGACTTCGGTGTGAAAAAGGTGTGAATGCATTTTTTTAAGAATACTTTAGTACGTTAGCATAATCTCGGGTTAGCATTAGCTAGGCTACATACTGTATAAACATAACATAACGGAAATGGACATTTTTCTATGGAGTCAGATCAGTCTCAATATCAATGAATGCACACAGAAGGATTCACACATGTATTTTTATGTGTTTATATGTCAATTACTCCACAAAAATATTTTTCAATGCACACAAAACCATAATATATATTGTTATTATATAAGATATAATAAGTTTAAAAAAAATCCACATATAAAAAAAAATTCACTAATATGTTTCTGATGCACACAGAAATATTTCTTTTTTAAATAAAAATAATAGAAATCAAAAATATATGTATTTAAAATAGGGCTCTTAATCGATTGAAATAGTTAATCGCGATTAATCGCAAATTAGTCAAATTCTTTATTTGTTCAAAATTTACCTTAAGGGAAGATTTGTGAAATATTTAATCCTCAACATGGGAGTGGGCAAATATGCTGCTTTATGCAAATGTATGTATATATTTACTAATGGAAATCAATTAACAACACAAAACAATGACAGATATTGTCCAGAAACCCTCACAGGTACTGCATTTAACATAAAACAATATGCTCAAATCATAACATGGCAAACTGCAGCCCAACAGGCAACAACAGCTGTCAGTGTGTCAGTGTGCTGACTTGACTATGACTTGCCCCAAACTGCATGTGATTATCATAAAGTGGGCATGTCTGTAAAGGGGAGACTCGTGGGTACCCATAGAACCCATTTACATTCACTGATCTGGAGGTCAGAGGTAAAGGGACCCCTTTGGAAATGGCCATGACAGTTCTTCCCCGCTAAAATTTGGCGTAAGTTTTGAGCGTTATTTAGCGTCCTTCGCAACAAGCTAGTATGACATGGTTTAAAACTGTGTCCGCTACAACCTAAAAATTGCAAGTTGCGTTAATGCGTTAAAAAAATTAGCCATTAAAAAGTCAAAGTTATCACGTTAACTTTGACAGCCCTCAAATAAATGAATAAATAAAGAAAAATGACGAGAGTTGAAGAATCCCCCTTACGTGTGACAGGCCTCTACACTGCAGCCCCAACAGGGGTTTGTTAAAGGGCATACGGAATGTGAGCCTGGCATTTACTCACACGGCCAGCAGCCCCGCTAGATATACAGGAAGAGTCCGTAGATCAGAGAGAGAGAGAGCACGGAGCAGCGTCAAACAGACTTTAAAGATGATGTTGACTTTTCTCACACCACACATGCCAGTATAGTGGGGGCACACACACACACACAAAGGCCTGCACACAGTCAAATCCATGCATACAGATTCAGTTGAGGGAGCAGGTACACACACACACACACACATACACACAGATGCCCACAGGCACAGACTCACTAGCAAACATACAAAGCACATAGTCACCCATACACATACAGATATACATGATAGGAAAGTAAGCTGGTAAAAGGTGACAGGCACACACACACACACACACACACACACACACACACACACACACGCACACACACACTCCTTTCTGCATGCCAACAGTTGTTTGATCAGAGCTGCTTGCCGGCGATAGAATGTGCTCTCCATGCATGTGTGCTCCAGCGGAAAGCCCAAAGACGAACAGAGGAGCGTCTCAAAGCCCACAGGCTGGAAGAAAGAGAGTGCTGACAGTGACAGAAAAACACCCAGATGGTAGCTTCAGTCTACCATGGGATCACATGTACAGAATTAGATCTGGAAGTAGCTGGCGGTAACAAGAAATGATGTCACCATTGCCGATAACAAGACGTGCATATGTGTGTATTGGTATCCTTTAGTGAATGACTATTTCCACATGTACTGTGTGTGTCCTTATATACCAAGTTGTGTGTGTGTGGTCCTAAATCACAGCAGTCTGAGTCATCAGTGGAGCTCAGAGTGTCCCATCGTCACTATAGAGTTGGGAAGTGGGTTGAGCTACTGGTTCTGGAAGTGCTTTTCTCCACTGTAAAGTTTTCTTTTACTGACTCTGTATCCTCAACATAGAAATACAGGGGTCTCCTGGAGAATTTAGGCCTTTTCAGATCAAATCATGTTTTTTTCAACCAACAATATCATGAGCCTTTGCCGCTGTAGCGATGGACTAGAACACAGAGGGGTGAACCAGAGCCTTTGCTGCTGTAGCGATGGACTAGAACGCAGAGGGGTGAACCAGAGCCTTTGCTGCTGTAGCGATGGACTAGAACGCAGAGGGGTGAACCAGAGCCTTTGCTGCTGTAGCGATGGACTAGAACGCAGAGGGGTGAACCAGAGCCTTTGCCGCTGTAGCGATGGACTAGAACGCAGAGGGGTGAACCAGAGCCTTTGCCGCTGTAGCGATGGACTAGAACGCAGAGGGGTGAACCAGAGCCTTTGCCGCTGTAGCGATGGACTAGAACGCAGAGGGGTGAACCAGAGCCTTTGCCGCTGTAGCGATGGACTAGAACGCAGAGGGGTGAACCAGAGCCTTTGCTGCTGTAGCGATGGACTAGAACGCAGAGGGGTGAACCAGAGTTGTAGAAAATTCTAAATGCTGCAATTGCGCACAAACACCACACCAGATTCATATACAATTGACACAGTATTTGACAGAGAACTGATTGAGGCCCTGATCAGACAGAGAGCGTTTTGCAGTTTATTTGAAGTAAACTGCTTCTTTTTTTTCTTTACTATTGTTGCTAGGCAACTACTGAATGAGTGCTAACGTTAGCTTAACACAAACCATAAACTGTATGCTACCTAATAGTTAATAGTAGGCTAGTTTAAATGAATGAAAACAACTTACCCAAAATCTCAATCTACTGTACTAGTGTGCCTCAAGGCCTGCTGCTTTCTGTTCATGGTAACTACGGTTGGTAAAGTCATATAGCTCCGGGTATCCAGTAACAGTCACCACAATGAGAAAAAAACGCTAATGACTGATAGTTAAATTTTTTTTCAACATGAGGCGTTCAGGGCGCTCCTGTAAAAAAACGGAGCATAGAGCGGAAAAACGTGGCGCGCTCAGCAGCGCAAATGCAGCATATAAAACACTTCACTCTCATTGAAAACAGTTACAGTACGAAAACGCTAAAATGATACGGAAACGGCCAGGGCTGGACTGGCCATCTGGCACTTTCCTGATGAGCTGAACATAAAACAGGTAGTTCGGCCATTGTTTTCTGAATTGACACTGTGGGCTGATGATGATTGAGATCTGTCTCTATCAGTACCGCCCCCAGATGCTCTATAGGCTACGAATGTGTGTGTTTGGACTTTTACGGCCCAAATTTTTCTCCCCCCAGGTGGCTACTTTTTCCCATTGGCTAGCTACTCCATATCCCTGTTGATAGCCTTGTTCATCACAGTGGAGTATACAATTTTGCAATGCCAGTTGTTGAAGGAATTTATCATATTCCCTCTCTCTTAAACCTTCTGTGATTCCCTCTCTCTCTCTCATTACACCGCTTTAGTGTTTTTAGGGAAAGTGGCACAGCTGGTATTCATAGGGAAGCGCAAAGATGGATGGTGTGTGTGGGCCGGTCTGAACCAAAATGCCAGGGCCGACTTTTTTGTCCCAGTCCAGCCAAACAAAGCATTAACTTCTCACGATGAGCTTCTGCTTCTGCTCGCCGTTACGGTGGACACAACTGGATTTTAAGCTTGGAAATAAATGGTCTTTGGAAGTCATAGTTAACCTTGCTCAGGCTTTGACGTTTTATTAAAGCTGTAATCTTTGATTATATTTTTTTGGCCACTTGGAGGCAGTATGATATTGCATAGCCAGACCTATCTCCACAGAGCTCTGTATGATAGCATTATTGAACCCATCCTCCTGTACTGCGCCACCTGCTATTTCACCGTTCTCACCCTCACCAATAGAAACGAGCTCCTGAAATCACCGACATATCCTCTAAAATAATTGGCCTCCCCACTCCCAACCTGCCGGCCTTCATTGACACTGACACCAGAGCACTGACCATAGCACACGACCCCTGCCACCCCCCTCAACCCATGCTTCACCCTACCCCCCTCTGGTCGCAGATACAGACAATGACAACTGAAAAAAAAGAATGGCTTTGGGAGGAGTTTTGTGCCCTCAGCCATTACTGCCTTAAACATCCTAGGTACACTTTAACAGACTCGTGTAGTGTTATGTTGTCGTGATGTTCTTGTTGCTTCTACCCTGTCTGTGGGTGTTACTTGTCATGAGTGTCTGATTGTGTACGTACTGCGAAAACAAATTTCCTCTACAGACAATAAAGAATTAATCTGAATTTGTGTCAGCAGTAAAGAAAGGTCTGGCTCCACCCATTATCATTCAGGTATAGGGGGAAAAAACACTCTGGCTTCTTTGTGATTAGTTTAAAGAAATACAATCGTCTTGGGCGACGCTGAGCACAGGATGCGGCGACGGTGCACTTACAAAATAGATAGCGCAGATAGAGGAAGGGGAGGAGGATGGCGGCTGAAATAGGGGGACAATGGCAGACTTATACCCACAGTCTACATCCGGTGAGTCAAAAAGGTAACCCACAATTTGCAAAAACATGCGAAAAACTCTTGCGAGACTTGCTGCCCTACAACCTATACTAAACTTAATTATTGAAGGTCAATGCCTAACCTTAACTATTCAAGATTAATGCCTAACCTTCTCCATCCAAGGTCAATGACTAACCTTAACTATTCGAGGTCAATGCCTAACCTTAACTATTCAAGGTCAATGACTAACCTTAGCTATTCAAGGTCAATGCCTAACCTTAACTATTGAAGGTCAATACCGAACCTTAACCATTCGAGGTCAATACCTAACCTTAACCATTCGAGGTCAATACCTAACCTTAACCATTCAAGGTCAATGCCTAACCTTAACTATTCAAGGTCAATACCTAACCTTAACCATTCGAGGTCAATACCTAACCATAACCATTCAAGATCAATACCTAACCTTAACCATTCAAGGTCAATGCCTAACCTTAACTATTCAAGGTCAATACCTAACCTTAACCATTCAAGGTCAATGCCTAACCTTAACTATTCAAGGTCAATGCCTAACCTTAACTATTCAAGGTCAATACCTAAACTTAACCATTCAAGATCAATACCTAACCTTAACCATTCAAGGTCAATGCCTAACTTTAACTATCTCGCGAGAGTTTCACAACTTGTGGGTTACCTTCTAGACATAACCCAGACTAGAGGCAGGTGACCACTAGAGCAGTGGTTCTCAAACTGTGGTACGCTAGCTCTCGGAGGAATCTCTGAAATATATATTTTTTTAATTAATAAGAAATAGGGCTGACCCATAACTCGTATTTTCATCGTCATCGTGATATGAACATGCGCGATGAACACATCGCAAAAGGCTGTCTGGAACGCGATGAATCAGAACAATCATTATATTTATGGATGGTTAACGCTGCTTCCTCTCCTCTGCTGCGCTGTCGGAGCTCTCCACTCACATCAACACACAGTCAGTCAGTCTGTGAACAGCTGATCAGAGAGGCCGCGGTGGAGACGGCTACAACTACTCCTTACTGTAAGTTAAATAAAACTTTGCAAGTGTAAAGCCAAGATACGTCATTACACCTGTTCAACAAGCATAAACATGATGAAACGGTTAAACATGGAGGAAAGCAACGTTTTCAATATGCTCTGTCTGCAGTCTCTCATCCCTCCACCGCTTTAGACAGGCACAGTGCGTTAGCTAACAGCTAACAGTAAACACGTGTAAGTTATTGAGTTGAGTTGTGACTGACTTTAGTTCCCTGGTCAGCAGTGATCCAGTGTTCAGTGTCTGGGGAGTTTATTGTGAAGGAACGGAAGGCGTGAAGCGGTGATGCGCTGCAGAATGAGCCTCTGTGTTATTCATTTATTACCTTCATAAACTATCGGAGAAGCGTCACCCTCGGCTACACCAGCTAAAACTAAAGCTGGCAGCAGGCTGTGTAGTCGGACTGTTTAGGTTAGTTTGTCATGTATCTTACTAGTAAACTCATCAGCTGGCTGAAACCAAACAGACCCTCTTCCCTCTATCAGCCCTAATGTTACCTGCAGCAGAGGGAGGAGGATAGAGGACAGGAGGACAGAGGACAGGGGGACAGAGGACAGAGGAAGGACTGATACTGACTGATGTCTGTGTTCTTCAGTCTTTATAAACTTCACTCAGTATTTTCATGTCAGGAATCTGATTTATGTTATTAACATGTTAGATTGTTTCCAGTGAGATATTAAGGAGTTGATATGGTGACTTTGCTGTTGTAAACATTACTGTTGCTGCTCTAGAAACAACATTCAGCCTAGTTATATATAAAATACAGTACATGTATATGTTTAGCTAATATGCACACGTATTTGTTTATTTATCACAAGTCATATTGTCATCGTAATATTGAACAGTGTTATTGCACATGGCAGATGTTCCTCATATGGTGCAGGCCTAGTGTGAGAGGCTGCCCCTTGCGTAGTAATGAGAGTTGTGTGGATGAGTTACAGTGCCAGTTCTAGTGCTCCCCCTTTGACAAAAGTCAACAGTAAGTAATATTCTTATTAGGAATACATTTGCCTCCTGTGTGAACTGTGCATTGCTGAATAGGGTAGGCCTACGCTACTGTATTTTAACATCGGTCAAAATGGTGGTACTTGGAGAACCAAATATTTTCTGAGGTGGTACTTGGTGAAAAAGGTTTGAGAACCACTGGTCTAGAGGATGGTGAGCTTCTTAGTAAACAGTTGCTTATTGACACTTCCAGCAGACATTGAGCAACATTAGCATTCATCTGGAGATATGTTTTAGGCCACCTGATGAATGTAAGTTCAATATTCACTCTCCTTTTAAGCTCTGTTTTTGGTCTCAACCAACTCCTTAGAAAAAAATATGTCTCTTTGGCTGATAAATGCTTCACCATGTTCACCAGCTACTCACTAACTGTGTCTGTCTGCTGTTTGGTGCTTGGCGGGTAGAGTACAGTGGGTTTAGAGGAGCTGCCTGTTGCTGCTGGAAACAGTGCTGATGAGGGCTCTGAGAATGAACTAAAACCAAAACAATGAGCTGAAAGATGCTAAAATGCTCCGTAGAGTTGAGGGAACTGCAGAATCGGTTGATAATTCTCTGTGGGTTTGAGACTACAAGTGACTCTGTTGACATTACACATAATCATTTGATCCATTGTTAATATGAAATAAATATTGAGTGCAGCTTTAAAGACCCAGGACAGTTCCTTTTGCACTGACGATGCAGCCATGAAAGTTTTCAAATCTCAGTCTTATGGTTTGAGCATGTTTTAGCTGTTTTGTGGACCTACGTTCAGTACATGATATCTGTACAGGATTTCTGTACTGAACGAATACTGAGCCATTGCTGTTGTTAAGGCTCCGGCATGCTGCTGCTCAGTGAGGGTTTATTGTGGAAATTTTACAAAATGTTCCGATTTGCAAAGCACTTATTTTTTTTTTGCACAGCACCTCACAAAATTACCCGTCAATCAAACTGTGTAATCAAAACAGTGAAATACAAGACAATGCAATTTTCCACCATGGTGGAATTGTTGTTTTTTTTTTTGCTCCAAAGGGGCATAATTACAGACAAATACAGTACTATTGATTTGTGCACATCAATTCGTCATTTCATAACACAATGGCATCAAATTACCAATAAATATAAAAAGAAAAGGTTAAAAATCTTTATTTTATTTACTTACTATTTCATTAATATATTAAATTTCTTGCTTTTTAGAGATCTTTTTCTTTGTCATTCTTAATATTTTATGAAAATATAGATTTATATTATTTGAAGGTGTTTCATTTGTGTTTGGAGGCATTTCGTCAGCCGCTCCAGTAGATACAAGGCTCCTGTGATGGAACAAACGAGGTAGGCCTTGTGTTGTATTCAATAAGATGAATTGGCATTGCCATTTTGACCATGTGTGGTCCCCACCCCAGGCCTGTACTCTTGATCTATGGGCTAATGCTATCACTTATCTCTCCCCTCAGATCACAGACATGGAGGGAAATAATCCCTGGTGGTGGTGTTCAAACTCCTACAGATGCACACACACCTGCAGCCACACATGGACACTATCTCACTCTTACACACACACACACACACACACTGATGGGACGGGTACACATACAAATGAAAAACAGTCCAATAGACAGACAGTTGCATGTGTTAGGCACAGATGTTCACATGCTTTTCAGGCATATTCAGAACAGATGTGCGTGCTGTTTATGCGCTCCTTAAAGGCGGAAAACACACCTTCTTACACTTCATGGAAAAAATGTAATCCGCACACAAAGCACATTATGACCTCCCCCTTTACACACACCACACACACACACACACATAAATGAATGCATTTGGATACGTGTTTCTGGATGGATGGACATCTTATACAATGCATGAGCCCTGTTTACATGTTGGTACATACTGAAGCACTTGAACTTCATTATACAGGAGGATCTGGTTGATAACAGAGCTATCGTTCCTGTCCATTGATCTTTAAAGGGCCTGTGCATTCAGCATACAAATTCTTCTGTACTGATGGTAAAGGTTGTTAAAGGACAACACTGGGAAGTTTTAATTTGGAGAGGTGTCCAGTCTCCAGGTTCACTGAAATCATAAATTAAAGTCTGGGTTCACGCAAATTATAATACCATATTTTCTGTTCTGGTACAAGAGTTGATTCTGAGATGTGTATCTATGGAAGTTTTTTATTGGACGTTATTAGTTGTAATCCACGGAAGACAATCCACAAATGATACCATGATTTCCAAATATTTCACTATCCACAAACATGTATTTTTGTATTTGTGTTGTGTTAAAGTTCACATCCACAAAAATAAAGGGCAATTTGCAAATACGCATAACTTACTCTGTAAATACGCTATTTTAAGGTTTACATGTTAAGTGATAAATAAGCATTTGTGCATCTATTTCTACACGTGGAATGATTATATTTTGCGCATTTTCAGATCGCTTCGTGAGGATTTATGGGTCACGTGACATTTGTAACTTTCCTCCTGTTTGTATACGGAATTTTGTCCGATTCGTACCGCAGCAGATCTGTAGATAATAGTTGTAATCACAGAAGACAATCACAAATATTCAACCATGATCTACAAATATTTCACTACCCACAAACGTATTTTTGTATTTGTGTTGGGTAAAGTCACATCCGCAAAAATACAGGGCGATTTGAAATAAGCATAACTTACTCTGAGAATACGTATTTTAATTCCACATAAAATGTTATAGGTTTACATGTAAAGTGACATATACGCATTTGTGGATCCATTTCTACATGTGGAATGATATTTGCTCATTTGCAGAACGCTTCCTGGACATTTATGGGCCACGTGACATTTGCAACTTCCCTCCTGTTTGTTTACGTAATTTTGTCCAATTGGTACCGCGGCAGATCTGTAGAAACAATCTGTAAGTAAGAGGTTGCATTTACTAGCTCCACCAGGAGGGGGCGACCATTCCCTCACATGAGCTGACGGAACTACAGTCTAACGCTATAGAAGAAGCTGCGCAGCGTGTGTGTTTTGTCAGATGCCCTGTTTCTATTTATTCCTTATTTCAAAAGATGAGGAACGGCTGATTGGTGAAATTGAAATGATATAAATATATATAAATGCTGTTATTTGATACGATACCTCCTCATTTCACTACAAACACCCTAAATAAGGGAACTTATTACTTATTACTAAGTACTTTACTTTTACTTCAGTACAATATTTCTAGTACTCTTTCCAGCAGATCAAACCAATGGCACCAGACAGGAATATATGGGTAATGTTATAATGTTGTAATAATGTTAATTAACTGTTTCCTCTTTGTTTCCTCTCATTGCATTGTAATTACAAAGCAAACTGAAAGAACTTCAAAGGCAACAAGCAGTCCTATAATAGCATTTTGACTGGCCTTTAATTAAGTGCTGACACTAGTTTTATATTGGGCCAAAACAATTAGTGACGTCAGTTCTATTTACAACTGATGATATAAATTGTACTATTTCAGCGATGTGTGTGAAGGATGAGTGTGTGCTGCTTGACCCAAGATGCACCTCTGTTCCTTCTTTTCAAGGCGCATACACACAAATACATAGAAAAATATAATATCACACACAAAAATACACAATATTCCTACATATGCAGGAACACAAATGCAAAGAGAGAGAGAGCAGGGCTGACCGCAGGCTGCAGAGCTCTGCCAAATGATGGGGTTCCTAAGAGGCTGTGGCTGTGACCTTGGCTGCCCTTGTGTGTGCCTGACTCCAGCTGGGCGTCCATTAGAGGGCTCTACAACAGACGCTGGCCTCTGCTGTGAGCCAAGGGTCGGATGCTATACACACACATACACACACACACACTCACCCTTGTACATGTGCCACATGAACGCACACACCACACACAGACAGACACACAAAGTAGCGCACCAACGCACAGTTAGGTATAGACGGCATGTGTGCATCTATAAGCATGTGTTCGTGAGGGCATTTCATAAACACGCTCCAATGTAATGTTCATGCTGTGGGTAAACAAACACACACACAGCGTCACCACATGTGTGTGTATTTACCAGTGCGTGTATGATGGAGAGTGACAACGAGTGGGGAGCGAGGGATGGGAGGTGTGACCAGTGATTTGGAACCTAAGCTTAAATGCTTAAATTGAACAGGTGTTGGGATGGGATCTCATAATGTGTCAGGAATTTCACACAAATAAACTGTAACTTTGCGAGATGCCCAGCTGATTGTGTAACTCAGACTGTTGAAGTCTCGTAATAACTTCAGAATAAACTTTGCATGTATAATATGTTTTTACTAGGGCTGTCAAAGTTCACGCGTTGACGCAAATTTGTTTCAACGCCACTAATTTCTTTAACGCTTGCGATTTTTAGATTGTAGTGGACTCAGTTTTTAAAGCTAGAGTGAAGATACATCATCATCATGTGAAACTAAAAGACCTAATGAATCCATCGGTACCAACCATGTCATACTAGCTTGTCGCAAAGGAGGTTAAATAACGCTTTAAAGTTGCGCTAAATTTTGGCGAGGAAAAACTGTCATGTCCATTTCAAAGGGGTCCGTTGACCTCTGACCTCCAGATCAGTGAATGTAAATGGGTTTACGGGTAACCCACGAGTCTCCCCTTTACAAGACATGCCCACTTTATGATAATCACATGACGTTTGGGGCAAGTCATAGTCAAGTCAGCACATTGACACACTGACAGCCTGTTTGTTGCCTGTTGGGCTGCAGTTGCCATGTTATGATTGGAGTATATTGTTTTATGCTAAATGCAGTACCTGTGAGGGTTTCTGGACAATATCTGTCATTGATTTGTGTTGGTAATTGATTTCCAATAGTAAATATATACATACCTCTGCATAAAGCAGCATATATGCCCACTCCCATGTTGAGGATTAAATACTTCCCAAATCTCCCTTTAAAGTACATTTTGAACAAATAAAGAATTGACTAATTGCGATTAATCGCGATTAAATATTTTAATGGACAGCCCTAATTTTAGGGATAGTGTTGTAGTGGCTGTCTGTGGCAAGGCTTCAACGGTGGTGCAGTGGTTAGCACTGTCACCTCACAGCAAGAAGTTCGCAGATTCAAACCCGGCTTGGGGCCCTTCTGTGTGGAGTTTTACATGTTCTCCACGTGTTAGTGAGGGTTTTCTCTGGGTTCACAGGTTTCCTCCCACAGTCCAAAGACATGCAGGTTAGGTTCATTGTTGACTTCTAAATGTCCCGTAGGTGTGAATGTGAGTGTGAATGGTTGTCTGTCTCTATGTGTCAGCCCTGTGATAGTCTGGAGACCTGTCAAGGGTTTACCCCCCCCCGCTGCATGGATGGATGGATGTCTTTGGCAATATTCGCTAATATTCACTTACCTCAAAAACAATAATAAAAGGTGGTCAGCCAGATCTTAGCTTTGGATGGTAACAGTAGTTTTCAGGCAGCTCCTCCAGCTGGCTGGCCTTTCCCTTTCTCCTGACAAAAGAAGAGGAAGGCTAATTTTACCCTGTCTGCTGTCTGCAGTGGAGCCACTGAGCCACAACACTGGAGCGCTGCAGACACACCACCTCACAGCACGCCATCTCCCTCTCCCTCTCTGTCTCTCTTTGTACGCCGGTCAACTCCGGCCACCACAACCATCATTAAAGCGTTCTGGCTGATCACACCCTTTAATTGGACCGTACAAGCGGCCCGGGCAAAATGGCGCCTTGTTAGCTCAGCTGCAGAGCAGAGCGAACGCACAAACAAATAAATGAGGACATAAACAAACCCCACGGAAGCTCACTTGGAACGTGGAAACCTGGTAAGAAGCAACGGCGAGGACATGGGAGACATGTCAGGGGCTTTCCTATCTACTACCTTTACTTTCACTCATGTTTGATGGTTCTGTGGAACCAGTTTATATTTCATTAACTAAGTACTAACAGAACCCCTGATATACCTTAACACAGTTGTCATTTGGTAGCCATTTAGAGGCAAATTGGAGTCAAATGAGAACCAAGCATTCATCATTAACATGGGTGTGCCCCAATGGGAATTCTAATGTATGCAGTAATGTTGTGGTTTCACACAAATCTCCCTTTAAGGTATATTTTGAAAAGATAAAAAATGTGTGATTAATTTAATCAATAGGACAGCCCTACCATCTAAACGTAATAATCACATACCTTTCTACATAACTAACACATAGCTTCCACTAAATACTGAACAATAGTTTGCTCTCCTCCTCCTCCTCTTCCTCTCAGTGGTGTTTACTTTGGAGGCAGGAGTGTGTTCATTGTAATATTTCCCATTTAGCGCTGAGGGACTTGGAGAATTCAGTGGGTCGTTTCACTTTCACGCTTTGCTGAAGAAAAAGTGAGGACCATCTGACAATAGTTGCCACAAGTCACCTTGGTGCTGCCTTTACGCTAACGGGGTGGCAGAGAATTCATGATTGTTGATGCCGCACAGTCACCACTACATTTAAGTCCAATGCAGCTGCGCTAATCCACTGACAGCGGTATGATGTTGATGCTTCACTGATTTTACAGATAAGAGTTATGATATCCACACATTGCTGATTCTAGCTGTAGGAATCTTAAGAAACCTGTCAGATCAGGTGTTGTATTATGACGAGCTTCAGCATGTTGATCAGTACCAGTTGTAAAATGGCTTCATGAAGGGGTCCAAGTAAAAAAATGTGTCATGCTAAATAATGTTTAAATGTTTTAACTTTAAAGCTTAAAGGGACAGTTTGTAGGATTTAGTGGGATTCATAGGCAGAAATGGAATATAATAGTCAGAACTATGTTTTCTTTAGTGTATAATCACCTGAAACTAAGAATCGTTGTGTTTTCGTTTCTCTAGAATGAGTCCTTCATATCTAACATAGGGAGTGGGTCTTCTTCACAGAGTCCTCCATGTTGCTCCTCCATTTTCTACAGTAGCCCAGAACGGGACAAACCAAACACTGGCTCTAGGGAGAGCCTTTCATATTTTTTACGTCACCTGAAGGCCACCGTAGTTCTCCGACACGCTTGAAAAGGGAGGAGTAAGGGGTCGGGGGCGAAATTCAGTTGGTTTCAACTTGTGGTCTAAAAATGGAGTCCGCTAATTCCAACAAACAACCAGCCCCCCACCACAGCTCAGACAAAACAGGACTGTGACCGACGTCGGAGGAAAACTAGTGTTGTGGGAGACATAGCAGAGTCAGTTGGAAGAGTGTGTGTGAACGTTAGAAGTGAGTGGTGAAGCGAGAGAGAGAGAGCGGCGGTGGTGGCGAGTGTGTGAGAAAACGAGCGAGCAGTGGAGCAGAAGAGAGTTAGTTTAGCTTTGAGAACACCAAGGGAATGTTCAGTGGAAGTTGCAGTTTGTGCAGAAATAAATGCCGCAGGCTCCTCCAGACCAACAGAGGTTTCCTGTGTCTTGTTTCCTGCTGCTGAGTGGAGTGACGGGGGTGAACTCCGGAGCGAGTAATGTTATCGACTTCGGCCCAGGAGACCAAACTACGGTGTCTCCCCTGTTCCTTCTGACCGCGGTCGGGTGGCTGAAGCAGGAAAAAGTTAACAACATCGACATCGATTCATGGAGGGACCTTTCGTTTAGTAAACTAACATTACTGCCAAGCATGTGAAATATATAGTGATATTGTAGTTTTAGCTGCTAATGTGCTAACGTTGGCTTAACATGCAGGCTCCTTCTGCTAGCCTATGCGTCTACAGCTACCCATAACACCCTTCTATGTGTAGGTTCGCAACATTTACGTATACCTTCAGAGAAACATAATTACAGCTTAATGACATTATTGTCTTGTTTTTGGTTGTAAAAAAGGTTGTGAGTGGACCGTTCACATATATGGTGTTGTCCTTTCCACATTCAGTAAAGGTCTGCCTGGATTTCAATTCTGTCTCGTTGATTTTCAACATTCGGACCTCACAAGAACCAACATGGCAACACATTCTCACTACAACCTGTCAAATACCTGCTCAGTCGACGCACAGGGTACCCGTCTTGTGTTACTTGGGACAGCGTGTCAAAATAAAAGCACCAGCACATCCGTTTTTTACAGGAAGTTAGGTTTAGGCAACACAACCACTTAGTTAGAGATAGGAAACGGTCGTGGTTGACGTTAACTTCACTGAATAGCGATTCACGTGACTCACATGACTAAGACTGACGTGACAAAATAAGTCAACTTTAGTTTTGCACGGGACACAAACAGCGGTCTCCTGGTTGAAAGTCTTGTGTTGTTTGACCCATCCGCCCCACCTCCGGCCTGCCCTGAGCAGACTCTCATGCTATTAATACTACGGCACTTGCTTGGACCGTCAAATAACGCTGCGAGTGGGTTTACATTGGAGTAAGTTGAAAGCTCGTGAAAGTTCGTTGGTTTCCAAAGCCGAGAGGATCGTACCAAACGGCGGTATTTGACGAGTTGGGAGTGAGAACGGGTTTGCCACAGGAGGTGAGAGGTTTGGGTGGCACAAGACTTGTAATACCAATAAAAAAGAGCACAGATTTCATAATTGAAATGTTGTTCAGTCACAGCTATTTAAAGATGTATAACTACAGTGGAAGTGTTGTTAATAATTTCTTGGATTCAGTTGTTAGAGGACCATACTGTCCCTCAGTGTGTGTTTTCAGGAACAGCCCTACTGGTGATCTGAGTCATGACAAGCTCTACAGTGGAGTAAGTAATGAAACACCATCGATTGTCATATCTGCAACAACTAGAAAAATAAGGCCCAAGTTGAAAATGACTGTAATCATCCCGTGAGCACACTCGGTAGTTGAGAGGTGTGTTGTTTGGTTGGGAAAGGTTGCGTTCAGGGCTCGGCTGTAGTGCTCTCTATGTAGTGCACTAAACAGGACACCTTATTGAGGACAAAGTGAGAGAGGAGAGGAGTGATCCCTCCCTTCGTCTGACTCTCTGACCTTCTCAAAATGGGTTAGAGCAAGAGAGAGCAAGCAGAGGGAGGAGTGGAGCGAGGGAAGAGGCCATTTATCTCGCTATCCCCCCCCCCTGCCCCCCACCACCAAGTGGGGCAGTGAAGCTGAAGGTGAGAGTGGCTCAACCCTGCTGCCAACACCACAGCTTCAAAAGCAAACCTGTCCCGTCTTAGCGCTGTCATTCTCCACCTCATGTACACCTGAATTTACACTCTACACACATTCAAACATGCAACAGCATTAACACAGAGCAGATTAATCCTCAGATTGAAGATCATTCAACACATACACACACACACCATAACACTTGCCCATCCATCACAGCCACCCTGGGCTCTGCTGATCCTCCTCCCGGCAGCCAAATGTGTGTGTGTGTGTGCGTGCTGTGTGTTGTGTGTGTGTGTGTTGTGTGTGTGTGTGTGCGTGTGTGTGCGTGTGTGCGTGTGTGTGTGTGTGTGTGTGTGTGTACACGGAGCTGCATAGAGCAGACATGCCTGGCCGATCACACTGCGCTAGGGCCTCCCAGACGAACTGTCATCACCAATTAGCACACATACTAACAACTGACAGGCCATAATGTAGACGCAGTATCATGGCAGAGCAGACTTAACGGCTAGTTTTTAATCTACAGAAATACCACCATACGTTAAAAGTAGTAAATTTAAGTACTGACCTGTACAAATGTGAGGTATGTGCACTACGGGAGAAGGAACCTGCTAAAATAAATGCATAAATAAATAAATTAATAAATAAATGACTTGATAAATAAATAAATAAATAAGTATGCCATTAAATGTAGCAAAAATAATATTACAAATTAATGTAGCCATTAATTAATTGATAAAATGTCACATAAATTGATATTTTTGTTTTAATTTGCTTCTTTATTTATTTATCTTTGTATTAATTCCTTTATTTATTTACTCTTCTGTTTAATTGAGTGACAGCCCCACCATTTGCACAATGAGGCAGAAATGTAAAAAGAAAGGTATAAAGAAATGTATGAAGAAATGTATAAAGAAATGGTAAAGAAATGTATGAAGAAATGTATGAAGAAATGCATAAGAAAAGAGGAGAAATAAATAAGTTTGGGAAAATAAATAAGAGGTGAAATGCAAGGGAAAATCATGCATACATAAATAAATAAATGCATAAATAAATGACTAAATAAAAATAAATGCATAAATAAATAAATAAATTAAAAATGAATACAAATAAATACATAAATAAATAAAAGGTATACAAAGATAAATAAAGAAGCAAATTAAAACAGAAATATCAACACCCAAACACTCCCCTTTAAGGTCCTCCGTTGTCATGGTTACAATAACAACCACGTGCTTAAGGTTATGAATCGGTTAGTCAGGCTTTTTTTTAAAACAAACGTTGACTGTCTGTTGGAAACGTGAAACAATCAGCAGAAAAACACCATGTTTTGAAATACTCATTAAGGTTAGTGGACCTGCGTCGTCATGGTTACAATAATATCTCTTGCTTGATTCAAGATTCAAGAGTTTTATTTGCCATTTTGCACCTAAGTACATTGGAATTCTGAGCAGTTTACTTGAGGGTAGGGAACGATTGTGGTCAGGAACAGTGTGCTAGGATGTGTCGGTATTAGGGGTGAGGTTGCAGAATTACAATTTCTCCCGGGTGCCAAGCGTGTTGGAGAGCTATGGTGGCAACGTGAAAAAGTGAATGGGCCCTCTTAGAGCCAGTTGTTGTATGAGTAGCACAGTTCATTTTGGAAGCAGAGCCAATGCGTAGAGTGTGTGTGTATGTGGGAAGTGAGTGGTGAAGCGAGATGAGAACGGCTGTGATCGGAGTGAGTAACGTTATTATCAGAGTTTTGTTTGTCCGTTCTGGGCTACTGTAGAACACATGGTGGTGCAACATGGCGGACTCTGTGAACAGGACCTGCTCCCTATGTAGATATGAATGACTCATTCTAAGAGAATGAAAACACAACAACTCTCATTATCAGGATACACTAAAGGAACATACTTATTAATATTATATTCATTTCTGCCAGTAGATCCCTCTAAATGTTACACACGGTCCTTTAAAGAAAGCAACATTGACTATCGGAAGGAAATGGACAGCAAACAGTGGTCTCCCTGAGGTTTAAGCCCAACATTGATGTCAACGTTGTTGACCATTAATCCACCTGACTAGACTTGTCGGTCACTGCAAAGACATCAAAGAACTCCCAGCAAGCATGTGGGTGCTGTGTGATACCAACGCCACGGGCATCGATCACAGGGACGTCCCACACCAACATACATGACGTTACTGAGGAGAGATGCTGAAGAGTTGGATCTCTAAACTATAGAGTACGGTTTAGACCTGCTCTATATAAAAAGCGTATAACTTCTGTTATGATTTGACGCTATATACAAATAAATTTTAATTTGAATTGAATTGAATCTTTTGAATCTCCTCCCTCTGTGGCCTTTGTGGCTCTAATGTCACACTACTTCCTCCTTTACGTGTCCACGGCCTTCGTCCTTTCCACGCTTCCCATTCATTGTCTATGCAAGCAACCGTACAATGCATTCTGGTAGCGTGGCGGCGCTATTCGAGAGACGGGGCGTCACGTGGGCCGCTCATCATTTGCATAAAGTTGAGGTTCTAAGGCTAACTTTAGCAAATCAGGGCATCTGGAGCAACTCGCCACTCTGGAAACTCCCTAGAAACTTTTAAACTAACCTCTGTCGATCCAAAATGAAGACAGATTCATCAACTGCAGGCATTATTTCTGGCATAAAATGTTTTCAGAAACATTTCGGTGAACATTTTTCGTGATATAAGAGAAGAAAGTTTCCAAACGAGCCGCCATGTTGGTTTTCGCATTGAAAGCTGGGAGCAGCAGCTCACGGAGGAAAGGGTTCGTCCAATCAGGTGCCTAGTGTCTAGTGTCTAGTGGCAGTCCATCAAGCGTCCAATGCTGGGAAACGAAGCGATTCCTCGCGATAAAACACCGCCCCTGTGGACACGTACCATAGAGACTAAGGAGCACTGAAGCTGTTCTGGAGGCTTTATTACAGAGACACTTTCTGTTTATTTTCCTTTTTCATTCATCAGCCATTACTGAATCCATCTCATTTAATTTCACCAAACCATAAATAGAACTTTACCATCATCAGGGTTGCTCTGACTGTGTTGACATCCAGTAGGTGTACAGCACAAGGTGAAAGAGGAGCAAATAAGCTGTAAGAGTAATCGGCGTAAAACCATCGCCCCCACATGCCATCAGCTGCAGCGCTCTCTGCCACCAGAGCTATCAAACTGTGCAGCTTGGCTTAATTAGCAAACAGTTAACTGTTACAATCCGCTTGAGTGGTCCCCTCGCAGAAGCTCACATCTCTCCCATTTTGATGCTTGGACGTGGCCCAAACGCAGCGACATGGAAAATAATAACAATACTGGGCTCTGGACTTGGATGTGAAACCCTCACACTGATGAGTGTCTGTGTTAACTTGTGCTGTTAATGTGTGGCATTGTGTGTGGGGTGAGGGAGTGTGTAAGGGGGCTTGAGGCCATTGGTGCTAGATAAGACTCCATCCGCACTGCAATGTATAAATAGCTTTGCCCTGGTTTGGTTGCTGGCACCCTCTAAAAATCACATACACACACACACATCCCGTAACCATGATACAGCTGCCACCGTGCAGCCGTTCTGTGGGTTTGGCTGCCCTTCAAGAAGAGTGTGTGTTTGGGAAGGTGTGTGTGTGTGTGTGTGTGTGTGTGTGTGTGTGTGTGTGGAGCTGTCTCTATCTGACCCTCTGCATGTGTGAGTGTGTGGGAGTGTGTGTCCGCGAGGGTCCATGTGTACACTTTAATACCCTGTTTGGCTCTCTCTGCAACAGATGGAAAAAAAAATGGGTAACTGCTGTAAATTACGATGTGGACGCGTAGTGTTACACCTGTATTTTTCTGCAGCAATGGGCTCGTACACACACACAACAGGTACCCCTCCACAAACACACCTACATACACGTGCAAATGTCAATTAAAGGGACTGTATGTAAGAATCAGAAATGTCTTGTTAACAGCGAAACCTGTGGCCGTTAAGTCAACTAAAGTCAGCGTCCTGTTGCTGGCGCTTGTGCTCGCTCACATAGACATGAAGGAGCATCGCTCAAAACAGTGAGGAGACACACGTCAGCTAAAAGCACAATATCACTCTATATTTCAGCTGCTTGGCAAATGTTATCTGACCAGACGAAGGTCTCTCCATGAATCAATGCTGATCCTAGTGTTGGCTTTTCCTGCCTCAGCTTCCCGACCGCGGCCGGAGGGAATGGGGGAGACGCCGGAGTTTTGGTCGGAGACGATAACGTTTCTCTCTGCGGAGCCCCGTCACTTCACAAGACACGGGAAACCTCTGTTGGTCTGGAGGAACTGCAGCAGTTATTTCTGCACAAACGTCCACTGTACATTCACTAGATATTCTCAGAGCTAAACTAACTCTTCTGCAGTGTGGAGTGTGAGCGCATGCACGTGAGAGGTGGAGCGAGAGAGCGAGAACGAGCGCGGTGTGTGAGTGAAGGCAGGCAGAGGAGCAGAGGAGCAGAGTACAGCAGAGACTCCGGTCCTGGAGACCAAAGCTACATCTCCCCTGTGTCTTCTGACCGTGGTCGGGGGGGCTGGAGCAGGAAGAGTTAACACTGTTTAACAGACGGGCTTCACTAGATACAACTTTGAGGTTTTGGTGTTTCCGGGTAGTTTGTGTTGGAGTCTGAGTCTGAACAGCGTAGCCACACGCAAACACGCATGGCACACCGACCCGCAATGATTTATGTACGATTTATGATTTATGTGTACGAAGTTACAAACAAGTACCTTTAATACAAATGCATTTCCCCAAATTTCAGTCTCAAATGGATTCTAACTTTTTCCCTTCCTCATTCAAACTTTTTCATCTCTCTTTAGGAAGGGATGTGAAATTCTGCTAAATCTCCTCTAATCCCTAACAGGTTTTCTGTTTCCTCCTGCGTCACAGCCATATTGTCCTAATCTTAAAGCCTCTCACCGGACTGCTGGAGTCTCCGTCTCACACACTGAAGGGCCAGTAAACCACCGCAAAAGACGCAGTTTTAGAGAGTCAGACAGGGAATCAAATAGTATGAGATCACTTCAGAGTGTTCTGAGAGACGGTCACAGTAACTGTGCAGCTGTGGAGAGTGCAGACCAGACCGAGTCCTAATCCGGAACACCACCACAATGTGTTGACTGCAGCTGAATGTCAGAAAGAGATGACAGAAGGCGATAGATTTATAACCCATTTTTAAAGCGTCTTGAGATAAATGCTGTTGTGATTTGACGCTATATAAAAATAAATTGAATTGAACTGAATTGAATTAAATAACTTGATTTCTTGTGAACAGATCATGTGACCATTAAAAAAAAATAATAATAATTAATGTGAATGTTCATTTTATTCTAATATTTGCATTTATCTTGTTTTTTTATATACAGCTCTGGAAAAAATTAAGAGACCACTTCAAAATGATCAGTTTCTCTGGTTTTACTATTTATTGGTATGTGTTTGAGTAAAATGAAAGTTTTTGTTATATTCTATAAACTACTGACAACATTTCTCCCAAATTTCAAATATAAGTATTGTCATTTAGAGCATTTATTTGCAGAAAATGACAACTGGTCAAAATAACAAAAAAGATGTAGTGTTTTCAGATCTGGAATAATGCAAAGAAAACAAGTTCATATTCATTTTTAAACAACACAATACTAATGTTTTAACTTCAGAAATCAATATTTGGTGGAATAAGCTTGATTTACAATCACAGCTTTCTTGCGTCTTGGCATGCTCTCCACCAGTCTTTCACATTGCTGTTGGGGGACTTTATGCCACTCCTCAGCTGGGCTTTGTTTGAGGGCTTGTGACCATCCATCTTCCTCTTGATCACATTCCAGAGGTTTTCAATGGGATTCAGGTCTGGAGGTTGGGCTGGCCATGACAGGGTCCTGATCTGGTGGTCCTTCATCCACACCTTCACTGACCTGGCTGTGTGGCATGGAGCATTGTCCTGCTGGAAAAACCACTCCTCAGAGTTGGGGAACATTGTCAGAGCAGAAGGAAGCAAGTTTTCTTCCAGGACAACTTTGTGAAGGACGCATGAATCAAGTCAAAGTACAAAGACAAGGCTTGAAGGCCTCTCGAGGTCTCCGTCTAACCATTAGACGACCAGGTGTTGGGCAAAGCTGAAAATTGGACTCATCAGAGAAGATGACCTTACTCCAGTCCTCCATGGTCCAATCCTTATGGTCTTTTGCAAACCTCAGCCTGGCTCTTCTTTGCTTCTTTGGTGCTCTGACAATGTTCCCCAACTCTGAGGAGTGTTTTTTCCAGCAGGACAATGCTCCATGCCACACAGCCAGGTCAGTGAAGGTGTGGATGAAGGACCCCCAGATCTGGACCCTGTCATGGCCAGCCCAATCAAGAGGAAGATGGATGGTCACAAGCCCTCAAACAAAGCCCAGCTGAGGAGTGGCATAAAGTCCCCCACCAGCAATGTGAAAGCCAACACAAATTCATACAACAGAGCAAAACAAAAAAGATATCTGTCTAAAAAGCTGTCCATTGCATGTAGAGATTCTTGCTCCATTGTAATAACTTTATTGATCCACTGACTTTTCATCTAGCGCCGTCATCTGGCCAATATTTCAAATTGTCTTATACCTTATGACCCAATGCCCACAGTGTAACCCACTCAACATACCCTATAACAAGGATGTTTTGATTTCCAGACTGTTTCTTATCTGCAGTAGCTACTTTAATCCAGCAGGGGCAGTGGCTGCAGAGAGAAAACAACAACAGCACTTCCTGGTTGGGAGAGTAAAGCCTGGAGCACACAGCCCGCTTCATGCTCGCAAGACGGCAACGTCGCGTGTTGTTTTTTATTTCGGCGTCCATGTTAACAGGTTAGAGTGGACACACTGCCCGCATGAGACGCGCGTCAGACGCGCGTAAGATGCACGTCTATTTTATAGAATAGAAGGCTCGCCTATCTTACACGCGAGCCGCTTACCTCTCGGCTGCGTCTCCCAGCAGCAACAGACAGTGAAGGTGATCTATTGACAGTATATGAACATCATACCAGCAAGATTACTACAGTTTCCATGTCTAGACATCTGTAGAATATGTCACTGACCATCAATATTTTACACTTCCTATCTAGATTTCAAAATAAAAGGCCTCTAGCGTTTTTAGTGCACAGAATCATGCATTCGTTAACACAATGCTTTTATTCTGAAATACTCTAAATAAAGCAGTGGTGTACTTGCAGGTTTCCATCAAGTTAATATAGTACAGGCTTTTAATTTTGTAAACACTGTAGTAGTCATAGCAGAAACCCTACATATGCTATAAATATAATAGACTGGGTTAATAGGTTATAAGAACATCAGGTGATGGGCAGTATTTTTTCCGATGCGCTCTCTTTCTCTCTCTCTCTCTCTCCCGCTCTCTCTCTCTCTCTCTCTCTCTCTCTCAACAAACACTACATAACTTTATTGTTCTTTCTTTTAGAGGTGTTATTTAATTTTTTTTTAAGATATTTAATAATAATTTTCGTTTTCTAAAGGTTAACAAATAACAAAACTGTTTATTTTGCTTTGTTTTATAATAATACAAAAAAACACTTTACTTATATTTACTCTGGTCTTTATTAATACAGGTCCATAAATTGAAATAGTTATAATTACCTCAGTGTGATGGCAAGCCGCTGTTTCGGTTCAATGGCAGCCCTGTAAGTTGTTGTCTGCCTGGTCAGGTCAGCTCCAATCAATGAAAGTAAATTGTCCATTTGTTCAGCGCTCATTCTGAAATACTTCAGGTGTTTTTCTCCATCAAGGCGCAGTTTTTTGTATTAATATATAGCCCACAGAAATCCCTCTTCACTGTCAATGAAGAGGGATTTATATATATATATATATATATATATAAATCCCTCTTCCCCTCTAGCCCATAGAAATCCCTCCTCACTGTCAGTGAAGAGGGATTTATATATATATAAATCCCTCTTCACTGACAGAAAAGAGGGATTTATATGGGCTATATATTAATATTTATGTATGAATTTATTTACTTGTTTTTAATAATATTTACAAATTACCACATAGTTCTTACCCTTTTTTGTCTTAAATAAATATAAATCACATTTATTATGAAGTTAAATGGCCATTAAAAGGCAAACTCTATGTAGAAAGAAAGGGCTGTCAGCAACAGCAAAAACACAGCAGGTGGCTGAGACGCTCCCGAGACGTGGGTAAACTCGCGTCTAGTGTGAACACCCTAGGTGGGCATGACGCGGCCACGACGTGACGCTGCCGTCAGGCGAGCCTGAAGCGCGCTGTGTGGCCCCGAGCGTAAGACAGCAGGCAGGTGGCGTTAGCAAGCAAGAACAAGTAGAGAGGAAACCAACCACGCACAGTAGAACGTCTGAACACAACATAAGAGTTAGTTTCAAGGTTCTTCTGAGTGAAATCCGTCCTAAAACGGCTTACAAGCAGCAACCGGTCCAAGTTCTACAGAGGATTTAATGATTCACGTAATTCATTCTCTGGTTGTGTATTTACCATGCTGCGCTAGCTAACATAGCTAACACAGCTAATATAGCTAACATAGCTAACATATGTAGAGTAATCTTGAAGGTACTGTACATTCATTCATTTAGATTTTTGAGTGGTATCTGGTAATATTTCATCATTTAAAAGAGAATGATCAGATGTTGCCCTGCTTATGGTTTGTTTTGCACCTGATGATTTGTGATGGACTTTGCCATGGAAAAATCATCGATGGACATACAACAGACTAGCAGAGGACTTAGGACAGAAAAGCTGAGGACGTAGAGCGGGTGTGCGGAGGAACGTCTCACCAGTCAAGAGGACTGGTTGACTCCGCAATCTTCATCACACCTTACAGGTAAGAGCTGCGATCGCACCACATTCCATTTAAAGGGTAAGAAATCACCCTACATGATGAACATAGGTTTTGTTTGATTTGGTTTGTTATTTAGTGGAGATACTCAGATGGGGGAGGTATATTCTAATGAGCCTGCATGTGACATAGGAAGGGCAGCCAAAATCTGAATGTTGTTGAGCTTGTAGAGTCACATGTTTTCTGATCTAGACAGCCCACAAAAACTGACCGGGGTTGTCTTATTTCACAGTTTGTGGGTTGGTAGGAACTTCAGATACCCACATGTATGAGCACAAGCACTGAAAAAGTGAGTTTTTCATGATATGTCCCCTTTAAAGGACAGCATAAGGGAAAAATGAACAGAGAACTGTACTGTTTAGTGTTACTGTTAAATAAATGCCAGCGATATGTTCTGAGTCATATTTATCACCCCATAGTAGGGGTGTGACGATTCACTCAGCTCACGATACGACACACGATATTGGGGTTCCCGATCTCGGTACGATATTATAACAATAATTTGAACAAAACTTGAATGATGAAAATATACTGTATGACTAAAAAAGTAGCCTTTTTTTCAAAAGACATACAATGCAAAACAATGCTGTTGTTTGCCCTGTAGTTCCATTTTCTATGGTATCAGTCCTTCCTCCTGTCTTCCTGTCCTCTGTCCTCCATCAGTCAGTATAAGTCCTTCCTCCTGTCCTCTGCTGATGTCACTCACTGCTGCAGGTAACGTTAGGGCTGGTGGGGGTGATCAGTTTACCAGTAAGATACATGACAAACTAACCTGAACAGTCAGATTACACAGCCTACTGCCAGGCCAGAACATATTGAAACGTTGCTTTCCTCCATGTTTAACCGTTTCATCGTGTTTATGCTTGTTGAACAGGTGGAATAACTTATCTTGGCTTTACACTTGCAAAGTTTTATTGCACAGCAACGAGTGTAGCGTCAACTCGTCTCTCCACCACGGCCTCTCTGATCCGCTGTTGGATGTGTGTGGAGCTCCGACCAGGCCTATGAAAGGAGGTTGGGTCGCGGGCGGACATGGCTCTCAGGGTATGACACATGCGCAGTGTAACTGTAGCTGTGTCCGTGCGTTGCGATTGTTCAATTTCGGCAAGGGCAGACCAGATTTTACTGCCCATGTGTTGTAACCCAAAGATATGACTTGTACTCAAACTCCTTCCATAGGCCTTGAACAGCAGCAGGAAGATGCTGCAGCTTTGCTTTAGCCCCGGAGCCTGTATGTACGAAGTACCTATTATGCCTTGATATCGCGATTCAGCTTTTTGTAACGACGATGCATATCGTCACATTTTTATATTGTGATATTTCGTGGCACGATATTTCGTCACACCCCTACCCCATAGTGTGCTAATAAAGTGCTTACACCTGCAAAACTAATGCCATTCTCATCAACCTCAGCTGTACCTTGCCTTTAGTGCTAAACAGCAAATGTTAGCATGCTAAAATGCTAAACTAAGATGATAAACATTACAGCATGTTTGCATTGTCATTGTGAGTATGTTAGCACCAGCATGCTGACTTTTGCATTTAGCTACAGCCTGGTTGTAGTATGGCTGACTCTTAGCCTTACAATATTCACATTTGATAGATGTGTAAATTACAAAGTAGTAACAAAACTATGATAAATACGGCGGATAACTTTTGGTTTCACACGAGACACCTGACAGCAGTCTCCCGGGTGAAAGTCCTGTGTTTATTTGACCCATCCATTGCCCCTGATTGCCACCCTAAACGGACTGTGCTGCCTCTTTATACGATGTCAACTGACTTTCACATTTGCTCCGTCATAATTATTATGGCCACTAGAGGTCGGCGTCATCTTCTTTAGTTCGTATCGGTGATCAACCATGTGAATAGATGATCTATCTATCTATCTATCTATCTATCTATCTATCTATCTACAGTATATACCTACATGTCTATCTATCTATCTATCTATCTATCTATCTATCTATCTATCTACAGTATATACCTACATGTCTGTCTGTCTGTCTATCTACAGTATATACCTACATGTCTGTCTGTCTGTCTGTCTGTCTATCTATCTATCTATCTATCTATCTATCTATCTATCTATCTACAGTATATACCTACATGTCTGTCTATCTATCTATCTATCTATCTATCTACAGTATATACCTACATGTCTGTCTATCTATCTATCTATCTATCTACAGTATATACCTACATGTCTATCTATCTATCTATCTACAGTATATACCTACATGTCTATCTATCTATCTATCTACAGTATATACCTACATGTCTGTCTATCTATCTATCTATCTACAGTATATACCTACATGTCTGTCTGTCTGTCTATCTACAGTATATACCTACATGTCTGTCTGTCTGTCTATCTATCTATCTATCTATCTATCTATCTATCTATCTATCTATCTATCTATCTACAGTATATACCTACATGTCTGTCTGTCTATCTATCTACAGTATATACCTACATGTCTATCTATCTATCTATCTATCTGTCTATCTGTCTGTCTGTCCGTCCGTCCGTCCATCCGTCCGTCCATCCATCTTATCCTTATGCAACCCTCTGCACCCTCAGCCTCATTCTTTTCTATACATAAATATATACTGTACAACATTTTCCTGGTGAGCACACTCTGACCCCAGTACAGAATAAGTGCCAAGTGTGTGTGTGTGTGTGTGTTTGTGTGTGTGTGTGACACAGACTCGTCTGTCCCTGCAGCCGTCTGGCACCCCTGCCAATGACATGACCACTGCTGTTGCCAAGATACTGGATCTTGTGTGTGTGTGTGTGTGCGTGTGTTTGCGTGTGTGTGTAGACGTCTTTTTCTACATTCACATACAGTCTTTTTCCATTCTACGTTTTAGCCTATATGTTTGAGCTCTGAACTTCCACACACTCTCTGTCAATCAGAAGTGTACACCCACACAGTCAAATCTAGTGCCTTACCACTGCTGAGGGGATCATTGTGAATTCCTATCATGGGGTGGCATAGTGAGTCATGGTCATGAGTCAGAAAAAAGTGATTTTTAAAAAACTAATTTCCTGCAATTTTACACTCCTCCATGTGCATTTCGCTGTTTAGACTGCTAATCCATGAAATAAATAATTCACACAAGTCAAAAGAAAGCAAAAAGCTACCTGACCTGTGGGGGGAGCAGTTCACTGTGCACAGAGACGATGATCTAAAGTTCCCTGCATGCATAATATCATAGGAGTGTACTGGAAATATCACAGGAGTTTATCAGTTTATTTCATAACACTTTATTGTGAAAATTTACTCAAAATAAAACTGTTTTAACTGAGACTCTTAAAGGAGCACTCAACCAATTTTACATACCAAAGTCAATTTAACAGTGAGTATTTACCAGGCAGGGATCCCTATGATGAAAGATCATATTGAGTTGCATGCAAGTGTAGGATCCAGTGTCTTTGCTGCTTGACCCATACTACTGCTCAGGGCTCCAGAGTGCGACCATTTTGGTTGCATGTGCGACCAAAAAGATTTGATCCTCATCTGAAAGGGCTAGTGTGACCTGCAGCAGGACTTCCTTAAGAGCTAAGCTTAAGAGAGGGGGATACACTGTATGCATAAATACAATAAGCATGTGCAAGACAAGTAGTCTCCCTAACTTAACTTTTGCCATATGTAGACACACACACACACACAAACTGCCTACTCATGGAAAGATGGACTTCCTGAAACACAAAAAGTCCAAACTTAACTTAAACAAACAGTATAAAAACCTAGAGGATTCTGTTACCACCCACATGCCTGCACACATACAAAACTCAGTAATAACTACAAAACTTGTTTTCCAAACCACTATAGTGCTGGAGGTGGCATCCCACTCAAGCACATTTGACATTTAAATGCATACAGTCAAACCCTCATCTCCCACCACACTTATTGCAGTTTGCAACCCTACCTCAAACTTTCATAAATATGACAATATTATTTCTGAGGAACATGTGAATATATTCACTCAGATGTGTGCAGAGGCGAGCCCCCGATATCCAAACAGAAAACTCAATAATAGCACTTTACTCTTATTTGATGCACAACACACATGGATCCATGTCAGGTAAAGTTTGACTTTAACAACAGGGAGTGCACGTATGGTTGTAGCCGTTTTTCCAGTGTCCCCAATAGTTCCAAACAAACTTTTACTAAATTCCCGTATCAGTGCAAGAACCTTCCTGTGAACCAGGAAACCTTGCATTTTGTAGAGGAAGTAGGGCTGTCAATCGATTCAAATATTTAATCGCAAATTAATCGCACGTTTTTCTAGTTTCTAGGGCTGTCAAAGTTAACACAATAGTAACACGTTAATGCTAATTCATTTTAATGCCACTAATTTCTTTAACGCATTAACACAACTTGCGATTTTTAGGTTGTAAAGTTTTAAAGCTAGAGTGAAGATACTGGCATCATATTAAAGTACAACCTAAGGAATCCACTGGTATCAATCATGTCATACTAGCTTGTCACGAAGGAGGTTAAATAAAGCTCCAAAGTTACGACCTCTGACCTCCAGATCAGTGAATGTAAATGGGTTCTATGGGTACCCACGAGTCTCCCCTTTACAGACATGCCCACTTTATGATAATCACATGCAGTTTGGGGCAAGTCATAGTCAAGTCAGCACACTGACACACTGACAGCTGTTGTTGCCTTTTGGGCTGCAGTTTGCCATGTTATGATTGGAGCATATTGTTTTATGCTAAATGCAGTACCTGTAAGGGTTTCTGGACAATATCTGGTTCTAAATTCTTGAGTTTGGCAATTTTGGCAGAATGATATGACTTCGGATTAGAAGTTGTAACAGTGTGAGGAGTTCTGCAAAGGGGGCGTGCTTGTTAGCAGTTAGTAAAACTAACAGCTGTTTCCTCTCTCTCCTTTTGTTTCCTAAATGTTTGTAGTCTTTATGTGCTTTGGAAAACAAATTATTCCACTGCAGCAAGTTGGACTGAACTGAAGTGAACTGAGGGAGAGGATAGTTTTTGCATATGGGTATCACTGTGAAAAAAGCCTGCAGAATGTGCTGTAAGCCGGCGTTGAGCTTCTGGGTCTTGTTGGAAATCAATAATAAAGGTGAACAAGCAGTGAAGTGTAAATAACAACAATCTTTCCTTTAGTGTGCCATTTACTAAGAAGCAACCAGCTGCTGACAATGATTTATGAATTCTTTGTGTGTGTTGGCATGTTCTCCTTTTATGTGTGTGTGTGTGTGTGTTTCTCTGTGTGTATGTGTCTGCGTGTGTTGGAGGAAATGAGGTGACCTGCTGCGTGTGAACGCGCTCTGACAGAATGCCTCGTCAGATGTCTGGCAAGAGTCGGCCAATCGGCTCTCCTGTCTGTCTGCTAGCCCAGCTATGGCCCAGACACACACACACACACACACACACACACACACACACACACATACGCGCACCAGGATGAAATATGTGTGTATGAACACACATATTCAAGATGAAACACACAAGGAAGGACGCACATTAGAGCTGTGGGCACATGTGATATGAAATACACATATTATATATATGCAGCTTATACATGTCCCGCCCCACACACACACACACACACACACACACATAGAAGTGACTCAGAGACACTCTTCCCTGACAGAAGCCCACGTTCTCTATTTGTTTGAACATCATATGGCTTCCACTGATGGATGCCTGTGCTGGAGTCATTAACTGCTCTCCTTTCTGCATGTGTATGCGGTACGGGCGGCTGTAGCTCAGTGGGTTGAGCAGGTCAACCTGTATCCACAAGGTTGATGGTTCTATCCCCGGCTCCTACTAAATATTCCCTAATAACCTTTCAGCATATTGTAATTCAAGTTTTCTAAGAGAATACTATACTTCTGCTTCTCCTCATGGCTCTGTTTTCAGGCTTTAGAACATCTTGACAGGAGACTTTGACCAATCACAGGTCATTTCATTGAGAGAGCGTTCCTATTGGCTGTGCTCCGGTCATGTGACCGGAACTTGGCGTTCCTTCACCAGATTTCACAATGGCTGCCACGTCACAATCTTTCTTATTTTACAGCTAAACCGTGCACTACAAGATGATTCTGAAAACATCTGAGGAGAGAAATAGTCATTACAGTAACAGAATATTGATTCATATTTGATCAGCGCTGCCTAGTTTCACCGTTTGGTCGGAGTTCGTGGGTGATTGACAGCTGGCTCTCATAGACAGCAGCTGGACAGCAGACCTCAGGTCAGCTCTGACTGCTTGTTTTCCTGCGGTCTGTGAAATCTGGCAGATGCCGTTAGGAGCACCGGAGGACACCGGTGGACACAGAGGAACATGATGTTTTTTCAGGTTATCTGTTTCATGTACTACTGTCACGATATAGCGACCGTTTTATAAAAATAACTTTTTTTTAATATATTTTTTCCAATTTGTCTACCTCAGCTTTAAGTTGTTTTGTTTCAATTTACAACGTAACTCATGTGTTTAAACTGCGACCGTAATCCGGGAGAAAAATACATTCCCTTGAAACGTGATTGAGAATGCAGTAGGGATGCTAATTTTGACATTTTTTTTAAACCGATAACCGACCCTCGTTAACCGATTATTAACTGTTAACTGACAAGATTAGTGCGTGGCATGCAGCGGTGTGCAAGCTGCAGTGTATGAGCACAACAGACAACTGAGTCCCCAGTTCACCTGTACGGGAGAGTTACTGTATTTTACCTATCTACTGTATTTTATGTTACCTGTATTCTGAGAGGAGAGAGTCCTGGTTGGAGTATAAGGTTTATGTAGATCAGACAAGTAGAAGGGGCGTGACCATTTACAATTTTAGAGGTCATCAGAAGCACTTTAAAGTCTGATCTGACATGGATCGGGAGCCAGTGTAATGAAGCTAAAACTGGTGTAATATGGTCACATTTTCTAGTTTTAGTTCAGATTCTTGCTGCAGCGTTCTTCTTCTGGTACTACAACGAGGCAGAACTGAGAGCAAAACATTACAATAATCCAGTCTGGATGATACAAAGGCGTGGATTAGAATCTCTGGATCAGCCATGGATAAAGAAGACTTGATTTTAGCGATGTTGCGTAGGTGAAAGGAGGCGATCTTTGTGATGTCATTAATGTGCTGGTCAAAAGAAAGAGTTGAATCAAACATGACGCCAAGATTCTTAACTATTGAAATCTGGGATATCACACAGTTATCTAGAGTTACTGTTGCCTGGTCAAACTGATGTCTATGTGGAGCTGGCCCAATGACCAGCATCTCTGTTTTATACGAATTTAGGAGCAAGAAATTACTTGACATCCAGTTTTTCACCGCAGACAGGCAGGCCTCTAATAAACCTCTTAATAATTTGTGATCGGTCCTCCGCTTTTATCGGCAAAAACAGCTGTGTGTCATCAGCGTAGCAATGGAAATCAATTCCATAACTACTTATAATTTGACCAAGAGGTGTGATGTATAGGGAGAAGAGCAGAGGGCCAAGAACTGAGCCCTGAGGTATGCCATATTTCACCTCAGAGAATATCAATGTCGTATTATTAAAGGAGACACACTGTGTTCTTTGTATGTGTGTCACTGTGTCATGTCTCCATGACTTCATCCATCCATCCTTTGTGAATTTTCAGTACAAAGTAGTAGTTTGTTCATGTTTGATTGCGAGAGATTTTGCAAGATTTCCGTTTTTTTAGTCAGGGCTTGTCTTGTTCATGAATGAATCTGTGTGTGGTGTGCTGTTTTGGCCAAAATCGTTAATCGTTTTCAAAATCTGTTAAGACTTGAAAAATCTTTTAGTGTGGGCCAGCCTTAACTTAACTTACGTATATAACTTAAAATAAGTCAACGTTGACTTTTGGTTACACACAGGAACATGAACAGTGGCCTCCCGGTGAAAGGCCTGTGTTTTTATCTCCCTAACCTCTTGCTTACTCTGACTTTATCACTGTTTATACCACGTCATCTGACTTCCTCCTTTACTCCCGCAATAACTACGACCATGTAGAGCATCATAGTTTGATGCGTAGGGCCACTGATTAAGCTGCTGTATTTGACAACTTGAGATGAGAATGGGCTGCCCAAACACACACACCCACCCACCCACGCACACACACACACACACACACACACAGCAGGCCCATCCAGCAGTAGCAGATCAGGAGCTCCCCCTGAGAAAGCCCAGCAGGCAGACTCTGCAGACATTACAGCAGTAGCATAGCAATACACGCACATGATTACACAGCAGCTTAACAGTCTGGAACAGCTGCATACAAAAACAAAGACCCTCCTTCAACCTCAGTCCTATCTACACAGCAGAGCTTCTAGATACTGTCAACTCAAGTAGATAATATCATAGCATGGTAACAAGTGGGGCAAGTGGGCAAATCACTTAAAAAAATCTTATTATTCATTTTTTAAAAGTAATTATTTTATTTTAATATTCACAAAACAGTAGAAGTAACAAGTTACATTATTTGTTTTTAAGGCTGTCAAACGATTAAAATAGTTAATCACGATTAATTGCAAATTAATCGCAATTAATCGCACATTTTTTATCTGTTCTAAATGTACCTTAAAGGGAGATTTGTCAAGTATTTAATACTCTTATCAACATGGGAGTGGACAAATATGCTGCTTTATGCAAATGTATGTATATATTTATTATTGGAAATCAATTAAGAACACAAAACAATGACAGATATTGTCCAGAAACCCTCACAGGTACTGCATTTAGCATAAAACAATATGCTCAAATCATAACATGGCAAACTGCAGCCCAACAGGCAACAACAGCTGTCAGTGTGTCAGTGTGCTGACTTGACTATGACTTGCCCCAAACTGCATGTGATTATCATAAAGCGGGCATGTCTGTAAAGGGGAGACTCGTGGGTACCCATAGAACCCATTTACATTCACTGATCTGGAGGTCAGAGGTCAAGGGACCCCCTTGAAAATGGCCATGCCACTTATTCCTCACCAAAATTTGGCTTAAGTTGGAGTGTTTTTTAACCTCCTTCATGACAAGCTAGTATCACATGGTTGGTACCAGTGGATTCCTTAGGTTGTACTTTAATATGATGCCAGTATCTTCACTCTAGCTTTAAAACTTTACAACCTAAAAAATGCAAGTTGTGTTAATGCGTTAAAGAAATTAGTGGAGTTAAAACGGATTTACGTTAACAAGTTATTATCGCGTTAACTTTGACAGCCCTAATTACTAGTTCCCGCAGCTTGTGCTTGCAACCCTGCCCGTACTACTTTCTGTCCCATCTACTTTTTCCTAAACCACACGATTACATTTCACGTTTTTCTCTATACTTTATACAACTCTCTCCACCATCACAACCTCCTTGTGTGTTTTGGTATTGCTGATTTAAGTAAGATTTAATTTTCAAGAGTCCTTTCTACCAAATCTAACTATAGAACCAGAAACTGAATGAAACTAGATATCGTCTTCAATTTGGATATGGTAATATCGTAATGAATGTTGTCTTTTGCTGGTTTTAAAGGCTACATTACAGTAAAGTGATGTAATTTTCTGAACTTACCAGACTGTTCTAGCTGTTCTATTATTTGCCACTTATTCATTATATCCACATTACTGATGATTATTTATCAAAAATCTCATTGTGTAAATATTTTGTGAATGCACCAATAGTCAAACTTACTATATCGTCACAATATCAATATCAAGGTATGTGGTCAAATATATAGTGATATTTGATTGTCTCCATATCGCCCAGCCCTAGTGTATAAATAGTAAAGGAGACATTGCGGTTTAACAAGCAGCCAGCCTTTGGGCTGGAGGTTTTTATTGACCATCAGCAAACCCCCCCCCCCCACAGTGAAGCTACAGGGTTCACACTCTGCAACTGTGAACAAAGCCTGGTGACGTTGGGATGGAGGCTTACCACTAGACAGCAAGGAAAGAATTGAAGACAGATACTAAACTGATATAAATCCTTCCATCAAATTCCCAGTTAATCAGAACATAAGACAACCCCCCAGAAATGTAGTGATTTCATTTCAAATTGTAATCCCTACTACTACTACTACTGAAAAAGGTCATTACAGTAACGTTTTATTTGACTAATATGTTACTGCTCAACACTGATGGTAACAGAGGTGCAAGCAGGGGTCATTATGAAAACACATTATGAGTTATTTTCTAAGACAGTCAGTCACTGAAGACTAAATGTGACTGTGGTCATTTCTTGGGCTGCATGATTATGACCAAAACGATAATCACGATTATTTTGATCAATATTGAGATCACAATTATCTATCACGATTAGTCATAGATTTTAGGGACAAAATATTTTTACATTTGAATAAACAGAGTGCTGCTTTCACTTCCATGTTGTTCTACATTACAACTGTCAAAACTACTTTGTTATTGTCATCTATAGTGGTTGTTTGCATAAAAACACACAAATCAAATAATTAGGAATTAAATGATGGTATTTTTATTTAAATATTTTCTTTGATTAAAAAAAACCTTAGCATCAGTAGTCTTGATTATGTATTATAAGTTGCTTTGAGCTAGTGTTAAGCAGGAAGTTAAACGGGTCATATTTCTCTCTCTCTATTATAACATCAACTTCAAACAACTGGATTTATTCAAGTTTCTCGCCCATAACTATATTTTACAAGATTACATGTGAACTCATCATGATAGCTTTATAATTTACCATCGCCCAATACTTGATTGTACTGAGCAGAGCATGAACGCACCATAATGTCACTGAATGGAACCTCCGTTAACGTGGCTCTTCAGCTCTGTACTGTTGGCAGACGAGCCCAGTCACTGCGATTACTCTGATTCCGCTTGGTTTATGCAGTAGAGTTTTCTGTGATTGGAGCATTTCAAACATCAATACCGCAGTCGATCATGTTCATTTAATTGTGGGAAGCCAAAATCGTGATCGCAATTAATATTCGATTAATTGTGCAGCCCTAATCATTTCTTCCTAATTATTTCCAGCTGTAAAATCTCCGATTGTCCTTTCACAGTTCTCAATATAGTCCCTGCTCACAACTGCATCACCACATCAACAGTTTGGGACAAAATGTATAGGACAAAAATGCTCACAGATGAAGAATCGCCTATGACAGGGGTTTCCAATGACCCCTCATAATCATAATGGTAAATGGACTTGCTTTTATATAGCGCTTCCGACCACAAAAAAAAGCACTTTATGCTGCATGTCAGCATTCACTGATGGCAGAGGCTGCTAAGGTGCCAACTTTGCCCATCAGGATCTAATATCTAGATACTAATTCACACACCGATGGCTATGCCTTCGGGAGCAATTTGGGGTTAACTGTCTTGCTCAAGGACACATCGACATGTGACCTGGAGCGGCCGGGGATCGAACCACCGACCTTCCGATTGGTGGACTACCTGCTCTACCCTCTGAGCCACGGCCGCCCCAATCATAACACCGATTAAGCATAATGCTTTCAACCATTTGTACTCTTAGATGCCATTGGAACTATTTGTATTCTAAAACTTTTCAACCTAAATACTTGAGACTTGTTTGATAGTGATGAACAGAAACACATTTCAATGTGAATCATGTTAACACCACTTTGTTTAGCTCTGATATTCCGGGTGCTTTGTAATCAGATGTCTCTTTAGCTTGGCCGGCTTCATGGCTTCGTTCGCTAGCACCTGAAGACACAGATTTTAGTCTCCCGTCGCTGTCGCTCGATATAACTGTCGTCATATTTTCTCAATTTAGCTGGTTTGGTCTTAGTATCACTGGACGATGTGGACTGACTGAAATATTCCTCCATGCTCACCAGCGAGCTAGCTGGCTAATAAGCTAAGCTAAGCAGCAGCAGGGACGGTTCGTTGCTCCCTGAGTGAAGTGACTGATTCATGACAGGTTGACGTGATGTGTCATAAACACATCAGAGTTTCTGTTGGCCCAAAGCTAACGTGGGTGGGAGTAATGGACACGATGTGCATTTTTTATTGGCACAAATCATCCCCATCTGTAGATATGTACTTTTTAATGATACAGCACAATTTTAAACTTATAGGTTATTATTTCGTGGACGCCTGGGGGTCCCCGGACCCCACTTTGAGAATCACTGGCCTATGATATGCACGTCTCTAAGTCTGATTTCTACATTATGTATAGTGAAATAAATGGCAACCAGTAGCTGCCTTGATGGGTGGACTTCAGTCTAAAGCCTTTTGATGGTCAACAGTACATTTTACATGTGTGTTGTTTTATGTGGGCTAAAACATGAAAACCACTGGAATAGTCCTTTAATGCTGGGTTAACATGCTCATAGTCCTGGGGTACTGACTGACCCCAGAATGTACAGGTCAACATAAAGTACAGTTCTGTCCCCAATTCTCCACAGAGCATACCCACCAAAGCAAGAAGAGTCAACATAATATGGTTTTATTAAATAAAGTCATTAACAGTCTCAGAATGACAAGGGGCCCCGTGCAGCATGCTGCGCTGTAGATCCCCTGATCTGTCCTCTAAGAAATCCCTGCCGCTGATTCTGTCCGACGTCACGCAGAGACCTTATGTTTCTAACCCCCACTGCAGCTGCAGAGAGTAAAACTTGCCCTTCACTTTCTCCAAACTCTGCAGTAGAAAACACAGCAGCATCCCACCCTCCTCCTGCCAGCCTTCTGTCTCAGCTCACAATCAACAGTAAGGGGGGGGGGAGCAGGAGGCTCCTCCACTCATGAATAGTTGAATATAGGCAGTGCATCCAGGATTTGACTTCAGGAGAGTCCGTCCTGCTTACCCTACCTTGTTGCTTTGTGTTCATAATGCTTGCGTGCGTGGAATAGCTTAGCCGTCCACAGAGTCGGGACTCTGTACCCCTACTTATGTAGACCAGGGCAGACAGCAGGCTTTCAGTGCTGAGGTTTAGATGTCCAGGATCATTAGAGAAGCTCAACTGATAGCTCTACTTCAAGCCAACAGCCCTCCTCAGAAGAGCCAGCGCTAGATCCCCTAAGCAGATGTCTGCACAGCATGGCATCCTTTGAGGTGCCTGGAATGTAAAAGCTGACACCCTGCACTCGAGGGCCACCAGTCACTGCCTATACTGCAGGGCAGAGATTGAACTACTGATCCTTTTTTAAAGGACAGGGTAGTGCAAAGGTCAAAAGAAATGTTCCCTTTTTTGATTTGGTTCCAGGGATCTCCTGAATGATCCTCTCTGTCCCCATTGCTGCTTCTATTCTTCTTTATTTCAGCTAGGGCTGTCAAAGTTAACTCAATAATAAAGCGTTAACGCATATTCGTTTTAACGACACTAATTTCTTTAACGCATTATCGCAACTTGTGATTTTAGGTTGTAGTTTTATAGCTAGAGTGAAGAAACTAGAAACCTAATGAATCCATTGGTACCAACCATGCGAAAGGAGACTAAATAAACAGCACGATGGTACATTTTAACTATAAAAAAATGTGAGTAATTTGCAATTAATCACGATTAACTATGGACAATCGTGAGTAATCACAATAAAATATTTAATCTAGTGACATCCGTAATTACAAGTTATTCAATATACTTTCAGATAGAAGAGTTTCAGAAGTCCTTCATCCAATGTCTTATACAGGGCAAGGACGCAAGTACCATTTTAGAAGCTACTGTCTGTTATATATATAATTATAACAAACAATGCCATGCAAATTGTCAACCACATGGACACATACAGTGGTTATAGCAAAATTATACAGTATGGACTTTGCAGCCCTTCCAGAAACTAGTGCATTATGCCTTTTCTCCTCCAACACAAACATAACAACAATGCCTTATGGGCCCAGTTAACATTATCAGAGGAAGCACTATATACTTTATACCTACAGGTTGTTCAGGCCTGCAGAGGACCGAGGCAGTCGTCTCATAGACAGGGACAGTGATGGCTGTAATTATCCCCAGTTCTGCAGCCTTCACTCTGCAATTTTTCTGTGCAAAAGATAAGTAGACGCCTGATAGCTACAGTGCATATCTACCTCAATAGCTCGGACCCCCCGCGAGAGCGACAGAGAGGGAGGAAGAGTGGGAGAGATGTCGGAGGTCTGCGGGAGATGAGGAGGATGGAGGGAGGAGCAAGGGAGGAAACACAAGTGAGGAGGAGAGAGGCTATGATTGCCAGCCAGCATGTAGCCGGTAATTACAATTTGTGTTCCCTCACTCACTCACTCTCTCACTCTCTCACTCACCTCACCTCTCGCGCTTTCTCTTACTCTCCCAGCCATTCACAACCTTCCTTTCTTACATGCCTATGTGTTCAAGGTTAATGGGAAGTTAGGGGCGATTGGCTAAATTAAGACACACAAGCACATGACATATACGGGGAACCAGACACTTCTGTGTGCTTGAAAGTACAGGCAGTGTGACAGCATTAGTCATAGTCACTGTGGCAGTTTCTTTATGCACCTAAATTATGTAAATGTAAGAATTAAGTGTGTTATCGAGTGAAATAATGGTTTATTTTTCTCTTTTGATAGATCAACCCATTCTCATTCCCAACTACTGTCAAATAACCGTCGATTGGGCAGCGCCCATAGCATTGGGAAACTGATGTACGGAGGCACCCTTAGCAACAATATGTGACCTGGCCCTCAAACTAATTCCAATGTAAACACACCCGTGGGGTTATTCGAGTAGTATTAGTTTATTAGTAGTAGTATTATTATTCATAGAGTCCGGTCAGGGTGGGAGGAGAGGCGTGGTGGATGGGTCAACGAACGCAAGACTTTCAACCTGGAGGCCGCTGTCTGTAAATCTTAACTGATCAATATTCTTATATAACTGTAACAATGGATCATTTTACTACATAAGCATTTTAGCATCCTTCAGCTCATTGTTTTGGTTTTACGGTTCACAACTTTACCGTTCTGGTTCACACTCCACGCTCTCCGCCAAGAGATTATGTATTTGGTGCGTGAGTGTGTGTGTGTGCGTTCTCTGACCGTCTGTCTGTCCACGGCTAATCTCGCATACTGCTGCACCCATCAGCCTAATAGTTATTGTGCTCATTTATGAATACATGCTCAATCACCTGTCGTGATTGCAGTGATTCACACATTGTGAAAATCTATTTTATTGATTTTTATACCGTTATTGACTGCTGACTCCTCAGCAACTCTTAACTGGCCAATGGGGACCGCAAGTGATCAACAACTGCTTCAGTTTGGTCTCTTGTTTCCATTATGGATTACAAATTGTTCTTAACTTGATTAGCACACCTAGATAAGACAATAGCATGTTGTATGTATGTATGTATGTATAACTACTACTACTTAGCAAATGACAAACTGAACAGCAGCAGGCAGCAGCAGCTGCTTCAGTGTAAAAATCTCTGATAAACCCACTACTACGATACACTACCTTCCCTGAACCAAACGGACAATCATCGGCAGGACACATTGCATGTGCTTCCTCAATCATACAAAACAGGGACCCGCTCATAAAAACATTACTACATAGATAGGCAGAGGAAGTCGATAGAAATACTATAAAAAAAAAGAACAACTCTAATACTCAAACATTAGCACTCCTCTGAAGTCAATGTTTCTGGCCACTTGACAAGGTAAGTCCAAGTTACTTGACTTTTATCTCTGTTATGATCTTTTACCAACTTTTAGAAAGTGTCCAGGTCTTTAAGTTGCTAAATGCTCCACTTTCACAAGCTTGTCTGCTGGCTTTATCTGAAAACAACTGACTCTGCTGCTGCTTAAGAGCAGAATTGGTGGCCTGCAAAACAATGAGCTAAAGAAGTCTAAAAAGCTCTGTAGGGCTGCAGAGTGATAATTCTCTGCAAATCATACTGCTAGCAACCCCTGCTACATTACATCTTGTCATTTGATCCATTGTCAATATAGAAAGTATTGATCAGGGAGCTGTAATTGAGTGAATCTTAGATTAATCACAAATTTGGTTTATGACCAAAGCAATTTGTATTTGTGTGTTTTTTGTAGCACAGACACACTTTTTGGTTAATTATTGTGCTATGCCAAAGCCTGTCAAACAAATCAGGTAATGTTTTCGAGGTGAGCTACAAGGCGAAATGTGTGCGTGTGCGTGCATTAGGGGTGTCACGATTTCAGAAATCAATCAGAAATTAGCCTTCCAATCTCCATCCATCCATCTGCAACCGCTTATCCCGTTAGGGGGTCGCGGGGGGCTGGAGCGATCCCAGCCGACATTAGGGGACGAAGGCGGGTACACCCTGGACAGGTCGCCAGTCCATCACATCAGCCTCCAATCTCGATAATCGAAAATCAAAAGCAAGGAATGAAGGAAAATCCAGCTGTACTCAAGAAATGTAACAGCCTTCTCACTCATGGTTAAAACTACACTGCTCCAAAAAATGAAGGGAACACTTAACCATCCCAGTATAACACCAAGTCAGTTAAACTTCAGCGATATCAATCGTGATTGTGAATCACTTCAGCTGCTTTGTGCAAATGAAAGTGACAACAGGTGCAATGGAGAGGCAACAGCAAGACAACCCCCATAAAGGGAATGGTTCTGCATGTGGTGGCCACAGACAGCTGCTCTGTCCTCATCCTTCCTGACCGGTTCTTCTCTAGTTCTGTGTTCTGCTGGTGTCCTTGCACTACTTGTAGCATGAGACGGTACCTGCCAGCCCAATCAGGTTGCATAGGTGGTCCGCTCCTCCAGATGGCACATCCATAGGGTGGACGGTCGCAAGAAGGGCTGGATGGGGGCCGTAGAAGGGCATCGACCCAGCAGCAGGACCGCTATCTGCTCCTTTGTGTGAGGAGGAACAGGAGGAGCACTGCCAGAGCCCTACAAAATGATCTCCAGCAGGCTACCGGGCACTCCATTGGCATTCGCCAGAGAACACCAGAATTGGCAGGTCCGCCATTGGCGCCACGTTCTCTTCACAGATGAGAGCAGGTTCACACTGAGCACATGTGACAGACGTGAAAGAGTCTGGAGACGCCGTGGTGAACGTTATGCTGCCTGTAACATCATCTAACATGACCAGTTTGGTGGTGGGTCAGTGATGGTCTGGGGAGGCACATCCTTGGAGGGTGGAACAGACCTCCATGTCATAGCCAATGGTATCCTGACTGCTGTTAGGTACCAGGATGAAATCCTCAGAGCGATTGTCAGCCCTTACGCTGATTGCAGTGGGCCGTGGATTCCTCCTGGTGCAGTGGGCCCTGGGTTCCTCCTGGTGCAGTGGGCCCTGGGTTCCTCCTGGTGCAGGACAATGCCCGGCCTCATGTGGCCAGAGTGTGTAGGCAGTTCCTGGATGACAAAGGCATTGATGCCATGGACTGGTCCTCACGTTCCCCTGACCTAATCCAATTGAGCACCTATGGGGCGTTGTGTATCAGTGCATCCAACGCCGCCAAGTACTGCCACAGACTGTCAAGGAGCTCACTGATGCCCTGATCCAGGTCTGGGAGGAGATCCCCCAGGACACCATGAGCCGACTCATCAGGAGCATGCCCAGATGTTGTCGGGTGTGCATACAAGCATGCGTTGAGTATGAGTACAAGTATGAGTATTAGTACAAGTATGAGTATGAGTACAAGTATGAGTATGAGTACAAGTATGAATATTAGTACAAGTATGAGTATGAGTATGAGTATGAGTATGAGTACAAGTATGAGTTGCTGTGAGAAAATTCCCGCAAGTTGGATCGGCCTGTGATTTAAATTTTTTACTTTGATTTTCGGTGTGATTTTGAATTCAGCCCTCAATGGGTTGATGATTTTGGTTTCCATTGACACATTCAAACAAATCATATAATGTACATCAGTAAAGGGCGGCACGGTGGCAGTGGTTAGCACTGTCGCCTCACAAAAAGAGGGTTGCAGGTTCGAATCCGGCTTGGGGGCCCTTCAGTGTGGAGTTTACATGTTCTCCCAGTGTTGGCGTGGGTTTTCTCCAGGTTCTCCGGTTTACCCCACAGTCCAAAGACATGCAGGTTAGGTTCATTGTTGACTCTAAATGTCCCGTAGGTGTGACTGTGACTGTGAATGGTTGTCTGTCTCTATGTGTCAGCCCTGTGATAGTCTGGAGACCTGTCCAGGGTGTACCCCGCCTTTACCCAATGTCAGCTGGGATCGGCTCCAGCCCTCCGGCGACCCTGCATAGGATAAGTGGTTACAGATAATGGATGGATGTACACCAGTAAAGATTTCCAACTTAAATAACTCGCTCATCAAGATCTGAAGTGTGGTTTAAGGTGTTTTGCGCAGTGTATAAACCAGCATAGAAATCACAATTACCAACATAAGTCACCATGTTCTGAACAGATACATTACATTACAAACACTAATAAAATTAACATTTGCATTGTGGAACATAAAATAGCAAAAAACTACTCAGTCCAGCACTCGGAACTAGGCAGGCATGATGGAAAATGTGGGCCGTACTGTCGCTACGATACTCAGGGCACTTCCTGCATGTCTACAGGGAGGGTGAAAAGAGGAGAGGTCACGCGTCATCAACGCGTCATATTTTTGGGGGTACACACATGCGCAGTAAAATCGGGTCTGCACTCGCCAAAATCGAGCTAATCGCAACGCACGACCCGCATGTGTTATACCCCATACCCCAAGACCCGTGTCCAGCCTCTTTCAATAGGCCTTGCATGCCTGTGGCATTTTACACTGCATGAATGAGCCTAGCGGCTAGCGGACTTTAGTAAGTTAGTTAGTTACTTTCATAGCTCTTCAACTCTTACTCGGTTTAACATTAAAGGTCACCTATTATGCAAAATGCACTTTTCCATGTCTTTAAACATCAATATCTGTCCCCAGTGTGTCTACAGGCCACCATAGTATCATAAATGACCATCCTCTCTCTTTTTCTCCTGCTCCGTTTGTCCGGAAATGGGTGTAGAAAATCACTTTGCTTTTTTTCCTTCTCTTCTGACGTCATTAGAGAAATGCAAGCCATGTAAGGGTTTCCTGGTCGAACCAGAGAGAACCTTCAGTAGCTGACCCCGCCCCACAGCACGTCACTGTCTCTCCTCCTCAACCGAACTTGAGCAAAGTAGCTCCTACTGTTAGTCTGCAAGAACCAGCAGAACAGGCTTCATGTACTCCCATCATCTAAATATAACATGTTCTTTCACAAAGGCTTTATGTAATTACACTGTTTAAACAGGTGATATTTATATATTATATATTTGATGTCATGCATGTAGAAGAGTACAGGTAGTAAATAGTGACTTGTAAGCAACACAACACATTTCTGTTTCACAGTCAAACTTTATTTGAGTAGACAGATGACAATATTAATTATTCACAGCATTTGTAATCATCCCACCTGTTAGTTAGTTATGTGACATGGTACAGGAGAAAGTCTTTCAGCTCCAGTACACTACGGTAAACTAAGCTCCGGTGGTCTGTAGTCATGATAACACAGAGACAGCTCCTACAGTAATTAATATACCATTACTCTGATCTTCCATATATTTATCAGGTGTCTTTTAGCAGAAATAATGAACTGACTACTGTTTCACATCTTCTATTTTCCACCCTGATGGTCGCTGTGTTTACACACCGTCTCATAGCGGTAGCATGTAGCTAACCCGTTAGCATGTAGCTACATGCTAACGGGTTAGCTCTGTATCTCCCATCTGCTCACAGCTATCTGCTCTCAGCTGTCTGCTCACAGCTATCTGCTCTCAACTGTCTGCTCTCCTCTGGGATGATTCTGTCGGTCATTTCTCACAGATGGACCTGTGAAGACAGACGTAAAACAGAGTGTATGTTTACGGTTTACAGAGTTGATGCAGAAGGTAAACACTGAGCTAACTAACAGAGATATAAATAGTATTATTTACCTGAGAGAAACCGTCAGGAAAACCTGGAATCTGGACCGCAGATGTTGTTCATTTGTCGCCGATTTCTGATCAGATTCCTCCGGTAACGTGCGCTGTGTGAAGTTTCTGGTTTATAAACTTTAAAGTGGTTTATAAGCTCTATTCTAGCTGCTTCTCCCTCTCCTTACTGTCAGAGCTACAGGTTGCTCTATCTCTCTATCTGTGATGTTGTGTTGTTGAGGACGTTTGATTGACAGAAACGCTGACCAATCAGAGCAAAGTGGGAGGAGACAGGCTGTAAATCAGGATCTCTCAGACAGAGGCTAAATGCAGGCTGAGTGAGAGAGACGCTATGAGAAGAATAAAGGTTTTTTTGAACATTGTAGCATGTAAACATGTTCTAGTGCAACATTAAAATACATCTATTAACCTCGAAATGAGCATAATATGAGACCTTTAAGTCTCTGCATCTCCCGACAGAACAACACCACGGTTGAATTTCAGCCCACCTGCAGGTTCTTTCAGCCCAACATTGTTGAATCAGAGCAGCTGATAGTAGCAACAAGCTAACTGGACTGCTGAGTGCCATATCTCAGCACACACAGACTGTGTCCAAAGCTCCGCCTCCACCCTCAGTGACAAACAGTGATCAGAGGAAAGAGGACAAAATGAGAAGAGAAACAAGCACGACCGTATATTACAAACAAACCCATATTTTTGTAGATTACAGCACACTTGTGATGCACTACAGAAGGATTTCTGTTGTGTTTTTGTAATGATTATGTACTGCGGTGGGTCACACAGACACTGGTATTGAAAAGATGCAACTTTTTATATTGCAGACTGTTGTAGTCTAATTTATGTAACAGTTTTTTAAATAAAAAGGGAGCTCAGTTCTCTTTTTAAAGAAGAATTTGAAAGTGTAAATGACAGTTGTCAGAGCATAAAACCAATGATCTGTTGATCTTTACAAATCAAGACTCCACAGTCTAACAATGGCATGTTTTAAATCAAAAATTTAATTGAATCGTGACCTTAAAATCGAAAGTGGAATCGTGAATTTGGAGAATCGTGTCAACCTAGTGTGTATGTGCGTGTTTGGTCCCTCCAGCCATGAGATTAATTATTTATGAGTGGTTAAAGTAGGACAGCCTGGCCTTCAAAGCTACCTCACTGAGAAGCCCTGCTATCTTCTTGTGTCTTGCTCTCCCTTCTATCACTCATTTTCCTCTCTCAACCTCTCTAACCCTAGCCCTCTCCTCCTTCCTCCATCCACCACTTCACACCACTCTGTTTTTTTGTCTGCCTCTCATTTTCTCAGCCTCCTCTCTCCTGCTGTCTTGCATCATTTCTTTCTTTTTCCCCCCTCTCATCTTTCTTTTCTCTCTCCCACTGTCTTGCTCATTGCCTTATCTCTCTGCTTTGCCTGATTCATCTCTCTCTCTGCATTGCTCTCTCCATCACACACACACACACGTACACAAGCTGCTCTACATGAGTGTGTCCTCTCCTCCCTCCTTCTCTCCTCCCACTCGTTCACCCCAATCTCCATCTCTCCCCTGCCCCTCACTCATTTTTATTACTGTCACAGGAGCCTTTCTCTCACCCTCTCAGCTGGCCTCTTTCCTCTCTCTCTGTCTCTGTGTTTATGAGCAGAGCTATATTGAGATCGTCTGGCTGGCAGACACAGAGGAGAAGAGGGGGCGAGAGGGCATGATGAGGCTAGAGGAGAGAGGGAGGCAATCTGAGGCAATAAAACAGAGACCCAAATAGGACAAATATGGCAAATAGCTGGTTTCAGACTTGCAACAATTCTTACAAAAACTGGCGACTTGGCACGAAAAATAAAGGAGCCCCTAAGGAAAAAAAAAAAAAAAGATAAATACTTTTGCGTTTTCCCGAGAAAACTTTTGCATTAGGGTCCCCATGTCAGCTAGCCGTAGGGCTGGGGCTATACATCTATCTCCCGATTTAATACTATCACAATACTTGGGTGCCGATTCGATATGTGTTGCGATTCTACAAGTATTGTGATTTGATATTGTGATTTATTGCAATTTTTGCTAACTTTTTTAACACTAAACCATGGGAAAAAAGTTGAATCATACACTTTTACTTTGGAAAAAAATCTAAATTAATACAGTAAGAATGTTTGATTTTTAGCATGTATATAGTCAGAGAAGTCAAATATATCAGTCATTGTCAGAAATTACTTATTGAGTTTTTTCCAGTAACCCAAAAATCAAAGAATAAAGACATTTCCCTCACAGATTAGTGGTATTTTCTTTTAATTTATAAGGGACATGTAATGTTTTATATACTTCTAGTGAATATAATCAAATCAATCTTATTTCCATAGATGTATTTATTATCTACAGTTTCCCTTTGTTAACACCTTATTTTGAAACCGAACGTAGTCCCACATGTCTACTTCCCATGTGTCTACTTCCTCTAACTTCTCAAGGTGGTCTCTAGCTCTCCATTCAGCTCCGTTCTCTTTATCCATCCATGGTCAGCTACATTGGGGCCGTTTGAATGCAGAGAACAGAAATGTCAGTATCTGGGTGTTGTACAGTTGTAGCGTCGGCCCATTTGACCACGGAGATTGAGAGCGACGGCCGGCTCCACCGCCACGTTACCGCCATATGCTAACGTTTCCTGTCCATGACAGAGTTAGCATCAGCTTTAGCTGTGATGTCTAAGCTCTGCTTTTCCTGTCAATGTGTGAAACCCAAAGTGTTTCCATCCTTTACTGGATGTTTCGTGTTTACCACGCTGGATTGAACATGTGAGGGTGCAGGTCGTATTAACGCGGATCTCCGCCGTTTTCTACTTTTTTTGTTTCAGCTGGCTGCGGTTTGTTTTGGTTGACAGATACGGAACGGATATGACGTCACGCTACTTCCTACTTCCTTCTACCTCTGCATTGACTCATATGAAGCAAATATGTTGATTCTGGCATAAAAAAAATCAATTTCAAAATCGTAAAAAGAAAAATTGCGATACATAGGTGAATCGATTTTTTCCCCCCCACCCCCACGTAAGTTACGTACTTAACTAATGCCACATGTGTAAGTTTACGTAACAAAAGTGAGGTAAAATAAGTCAATGTTGACTTGGTTTTCACACGGGACATGAAGAGAGGTCTCCTGGGTGAAAGCCCTGTGTTTGTTTGATCCACCAGACTTCCTTGAGCTAAGTTCACACTATACGGCTTTCAAAGTGGGCAGATCTCTGTACTGTTCCACACTACACAACTTGCTGTCTTGCAAACGGGAGTCTTTAAGTCGTGGTTTTCACACTACATGACTGACCGGAGGCATTGTGTGACCACACACTACAATATCTTTCACCAAGAAGAATCCCAATGACGTCTCCAAACTACGTTTTGTCACGAAAACACATGCAAGAAATAAACGGTAAATGACGTGATACCATACATGAGACCCATTGATGATGTTGTTGTTGGCACATGTTCACAAAATAGCCTGTTTCCACACTCTTTATTCCTCTCGGTGCAACACAACTTTGGCTCCCATGTTGCAAATGGCAACACATACAGTACTTCCTTTTGTTGCAGGCGACCCCTCCTTCCCCAGGTGTCCCCCTCAACATGTGTCTCGTACTCTCATTGGCTGTAGCTCCCTGATAGACTCCCAGACAGGAATGTGTCTGTGAGGCATCAACCTCGCGTCGGCGAGCCTCTCGGTCACGTCTTTAAGCAGCTCGTATGACGCTTGAGCGCTGATGTGCGAGCCAAAACGCCATTTGCCTCTGATCTGAGGCTTTTGTCAGGGAGCTCCAAAAACTATTGGGGAGCAGAAAATCTGGGCTAAAGTCGTGTAGTGTGAACTAGGCTTTAGCGGCAGCACTGCACGTCCTGGCTCTCGATTACATGGATTATATACAAATTACAGTCCATTACTTTTCATAGATATAAGTGTGGAACAGTGAATGAGAACAGCCGGACTAGTGGCTAGACTCCATCGAGGGATATATTCTTTTACACCTCATTGGCATGACTAGGCCAACTAAGCCTTGCTTTCAATTAAGCATCTCCTGATTGAAATGAGGGAACATGACAGCCAGTGCAACAGTGTGGCTCACTCGTGTGTTTTCATTGGACGATAATGGAGCTCTATGACACAGAGGAATAAGATCTTTGGATACTTGTTAGTAGGATCAATTTGATGCTGGTTTGGGTCTTTTAATGGGATTTGTTGATAATAAGAAAAGTATCGAATATCACAATCTCACTCATGCAGAAAGTCCTTGTATCTGACGCCATAGCACAGACGCATAACTGGTTGAAGGAGCTCAAGACCTGGAGCCCTGAGCAACGGAAAATCATCTGATGAGTTCATCCCTCCATCCAGATGGGTTTATATTTGGAGAAGCCCCCGGCCCTTAGCATCTATTAAAGTTGGAGGTGGGGTGTGTAATGGCAGCAGCTACAGTGAATCATTAGCTTAGAAGTTTTTTGTCTATGATTACCAGAGCCACACTTCCCTACAGGCAGACTAGAAGCCATGACTGGAGGCCGTTTTACAGAGGCCGGCTGCATCCTAAGATGCAAATACAGCTCCCTTTTCATGGTCCTATTATTGTTGAGTTCTCCTAAAGGTCTCATGAATGGAGACAAAACGTAGATGAACACCAACAAGGCGAGCCCGACCAGAGGGATATGAATCTATCACTTTAATTGTCTTGTTGTGACCTCATAGCCTGGGCTCATCATTTACATGTGTCCCAGTAAATAGTTTAAGTGAGCACATAATTATCCCTAAAATAAAATACAAATAGATATGCAACCCATATTATGGTAACGATAGACAATCATTTGATATGAAAATGTAATTCTGGGGGTGACCTCTAGCTCACTCGCTAGAGCATGCGCCCCATAGGTCCTTGGCAGCGGCATAAAGCAGCATATTTGTCCACTCCCATGTTGATAAGAGTATTAAATACTTGGACAAATCTCCCTTTAAGGTACATTTTGAACAGATAAAAAATGTGTGATTGATCGTGATTAACTACGGACAATCAATGCAAATAATTGCAATTAAATATTTGAATCGATTGACGAGCCCTAGTTTTAAACAAATGTTATCATGCTAACATGCTGAACATGGTGACTATGATACAGCTTACACCTGCTAAATATCAGCAAGTCAAAGCTATACTCATCAAAATTATTATTTTAGAATAGGGAAAAAATGACAAGGTGTCAATCATAATGATGAAACCACAGAGACTTTCCACCCGACTTCCACTCGACAACTTTACTGTTTGTTCAGTCTCGCCGTCGGACTCTCATCAGCGTCATTTCCGGCAGCAGCAGGCAGCTGTTTTTAGAAAGAGAGCTCCTATAAACCCACAGTACACTACTTGCCCAGGACCCGACAGCAGAGAAGTTAGTGACTAGCTGGTGAACACAGTGATGCATTCAGCAGCTTAAGTGCCAGATAGTTCTCTCAGGAGTTGGTGGTTACCAAAACAGAGCTAAAAGAGTGGAGATTGGCTTGTGAACTACTTGGATGTGTAAATGAGCAACTGTTTGTTAACATGATCACCAAATCAACTTTCTAAAGTTATGAAATGTGGTAGTAGGGGCCCATATGAATAAACTAATGCTTAACATTTATCATTTCATCATCTTCTCTAACAAGACTTGGTCAAAACTATTTGTTTGTTCCACTAATAGTCAGTGGTCATGTCTATAATGTTAAATCCAGCTCCACACGTCCACCAGGTCCGACGAGGACACTAGGGGGACACGCTGCTTCACTCAACTGGCCGTTCAAGCGGTGATGTACCCTCTTGTGGAATCTACCTGATTGGTTCCTGGTTCTCCGCTCGTCGTTTCAAACAGGAAAACAACATGGTGGCCTGCTCGGTAAACTTTCTGTTATTTCGTCTAAACAATCCACCAAAATCTACTTCTGAAAACATATTAAGGAGAAACAGGGCGATGCCACTGCTGAATCTGGTTTCATTTTAGAACTACATCGCCTAGTTTTGACTGCTTGGTCCAGGTTTTGTGAGCCGGACACGTTGCGCTAGATGGACTGAAGGACTGTTTCCGCCTTTTCGTTTTGAAAGAGCAACGGCTAATGAGGAAACTCCAACACTCAGCAGACTAATCGTGTAACTTCATCACTCAGTCAGTGACAGACATCTGCGTTTGTAGGACTGCTAACCCTCTGCGGTCCCAGACAAAAATGTTATCAGATAGAAACCATTCAAGATATGTTATATGTCTTTTATGTACAGTTAGTATATGAACTTCTAGACAAATTTAATTGCTTTATTAATCGTATTGCTCCTCCCAGCTTCTGATTGTACATTTGTTTTGTCACTTTTATCTGATTGTAACTGTAATGGTTAACGGCTGATCCCACGTGGAAAATGAAATACAACCAACAGAGCATGTGAGCTCACCTGAGCCATGTATTGGTAGCCACGGGATGGCCTCATTAATCAAGTGTGTCCCAGTAAGCTCTGATTACGATCCACACACTTGCAGTCTTAACAGCACTTGGGCACCGTGGCAGTTACCAGAATTATGTCACACAAGTATGCACTTGACTAGCCGCAAATACTGCAAGTGTGCGTACTGGGATGGAACACAGTCTTGTTTGACAAAGCGTGAGGCAGAGGAGCCAGACACCTTACTACTGCTACCGATAGTGAAACATGATGAAACTGGAGTGGCATTCCAAAGTATGTGTAAATAAATGACACTGCATGTTTCACAAAGAAAGGTACAGGTTTCTGTGCTTAACGTAAATAATTACATGAGCCTGAGAATGGAAGGTGCTATGGGCAAAGCTGTGTCCATTTACATGAGTCAGTTGGTTGCATTTGCCAAAAGGGTTTGTGAAAAATCCGAAGAGCTCCTTGCTCTGACACCAAATCATTCTAAGTCCAAGTAAAATTGAAGTCAACACAACATGACACAGAGACCTCAAGTTGTGCATTTGAGGTGAGTCAGACTCAAGTACCAGACATGGCGATGCCCTCTTATACCTGCTGCTGGTGTCATCATCAGAAACAGTGCAGACAACTCCTTCAACGGGGCCTCTACAGTCAGCAGATCTAAACATCTTTCACCCTTTACAGGAAGCACGGAAGGATGGATTTCCACTTCCTTTATCACTCAAAGAGCTGGAGGCTTTTTTACTGAAAGATCCATCACACACAGTTTCAGACTGCAGTGTGACAGCAGTACAAAAAATAGAGTAACAGGTGAACTACTAGTTTATTGATACTTCATATATTAGGACGTTGACAGTTTTTTATGTACATATATAAACGAATCAGCTTAGAGAGATCTAGTTACAGGCAATCCTGCAGCGACAGGAGAGAGAACGGGTCATTGACCAATGTGTGTTTGTGGATGAGTGTTTGAGCAGTAAAGAGAGACAAAGGCACAATCCAGGCAATAGAGCAACCGTATGGTATCCGTGCTTGAGCAGGTGGTCTGCTGAAGCGAGGGGACGCATGAGTACTCAACAATATGTGATTGAGCAACTGGTCAATAAAGAGAAGATGATGTTGAAAACACTCCCAAGGTCACATTATAAGGAAATCACACCGCCACACTTCTACACATCTCAGTCTCCCTGCATCTTTTGAACAATTCCTCTCTTATTCTGAGCAAGTGAAAGTTCAATTCCCCAGCCTGGCCCATACTTGGGCGATGATCACTGTTTTCATCAAGACCAGTGTGGCTAGAGCTTGAGATTAAATAATGGAGCAAATAAATCAGCTCTGTAATTAGACAAACTGTGGTGCAAAAAGGATTGAGCTCCAAACTCGGTCTCATTTTCTCTGTGCCCCAAAATCGCCTGGAATTTACAGATTCAACTATTCCTTGAAGGAGGACTCCTTTCGCTGCTTAATGGCACACTAACTTTTGTCCGCTGCCTTAAAATGAAAGGAACAACACATTTGATTGAATGTATATATACGCTGGCTCAGCTGTATAAATTCCATAAGTTTAAAGTAATATAGGTGTACTTGCCTCTGTCAAACCACTCTTTTCAATTAAATCTGGTGCACAAAGTGAATGAAGCTGCTTTCAAGAGTGGGTTACTAGATTGATCTGATCTGCATTAAAGCAGCAGTGGGTAGAATGGAGCAAATAGGATTTAAAAAAGTTATTTTTATAAAACGGGTCCCTATATCGTTGACAGTAGTGCATGAGACAGGTAACCTGAAAAAATAATGTGCCTCTGTGTCCTCCGGTGCTCCTAACAGCATCTGCAAGATTTCACAGACCGGAGGATCACAGCTGATCAGGAGTCTACCGTCTCTGAGTAGCTGTCAATCACTCATGAACTCTGATCAAACAGTCAAACTAGGCATCGCTGATGAACTATGAATCAATATTCTGTTACTGTAATGACTATTTCTCTCCCCAGATGTTTTCAGAATCATCTTGTAGTGTACTGTTTCGCTGTAAAATGAGAACGTTTGTGACCCGGCAGCCATGTTGAGATCTGTTGAGGAAATACCAAGCACCGCCCACCAGCCAGATCAAACATTCTCATTTTACAGCTAAACAGTACACTACAAGATGATTCTGAGAACGTTGTGAGGAGAGAAATAGGCATTACAGTAACAGAATATTGATTCATATTTGATCAGCGCTGCCTAGTTTGACCGTTTTTGATCGGAGTTGGTTGAGTGATTGACAGCTGCCTCTGACGAATGAAATGGAACAGCCAATAGGAACGCTTCCTCTCTGAAATGACCTGTGATGGGTCAAGTCTTGTTACAGGCTAATGATCATTGTATTTTACATTGTTGGAAAGGCCTGTTTATTTACCTTCACAATGATGTCCAACTTGTAAGGATCATGCATTGTGGGATGAGCAGCACAGCTGATTATGTGGGTAGCGCCCAAGAAAAATTTGCCAAAATGCCCTGCCAATGGTAACAGTTGTATTCTCCTGTTGGTGTGTTGACTCTTGTTTTGAGTTGTTTAGTGGTATGGATGATTAACTCTCTATCAGTAACAAGGAACAAACAAGACATATTGACTATTTTACACTTTATTCATTTAATACACCGTCAGGAGCCTCAGTAGCGGTGGAGGAAGATCCATACGCAGCCACAACAGCCTGCACCTCCTCCCATCGCTGGTCACCAACCTGGTCACACGTTGCTGTGGGATGGCGTTCCATTCCTCAACCAGGATTCATTGCAGGTCAGCCAGCGTGGTTGTGTTGGTCACTCTAACACGTACAGCACGCCCAAGCTGATCCCACAAAGTGTTGAATTGGGTTGAGGTCTGGACAACTATTGGCAGGCCCGTTCCATTCTCTCTACTCCCACATTGTGGAGGTTAGTCTGTGATAACCCTGGCTCTGTGGGGGCGAGCGTTGTTTCTTGGAGGATGAAGTTAGGTCCCAGATTGTGGAGATATGGGATCAACACTGGCTGCAGAATCTCATCCCGATATCTCACTGCATTGAGATGGCCTTCAATGATGACAAGCCATGTTTTGCCAGTGACATCATTGAGGGAACACATAGCCACGCTGGCTGACCTGCAACGAATCCTGGTTGAGGAATGGAACGCCATCCCACAGCAACGTGTGACCAGGTTGGTGACCAGCATGAGGAGGAGGTGCCAGGCTGTTGTGGCTGTGTATGGATCTTCCACCGCTACTGAGCTCCTGACGGTGTATTAAATGAATAAAGTGTAAATTGCCAATATGTCTTGTTTGTTCCTAGTTACTGATAGAGAGTTCAATCATCCAATTCCACCAAACAACTCAAAACAAGAGTTAACACCAACAGGAGAATACACTGTTTACCATTGACGGAGCATTTGGCAAGTTTTTCTTGGGCGCTCCCACATAATCAGCTGTGCTGCTCATCCCCAAATGCATGATCTTACAAGTTGGACTCACGTCATTGTGAAGGTAAATAAACAGGCTTTCCAACCATGTAAAATACAATGACCATTAGCATTGTAACAACAGAGAAATAATCCGCCACCACACAAATTTCCAAACTTTTCTTTCCAAGTTTAGATGTTTTTTCTTGCATACAAACATTACTGTGTGTGTGCGCATTCAGGGAAAAAAATGCTTTGGCAGCCAGTCACAAGATTGTATTCAACCGTTGTAATCAACGTAGATTTCGCATAGTTTGTTCATTCTTGTTCACCTGTTATGAAATGGTTACTGTTAGATCAGACGTACTGTAAATGTGATGTGACTTGGGGGACTAGGATCTGTTTGGTTGACACTCCGGTCGGAGTTCAAGTTACGTGAGTCCCTCTTGATGGACGCCGCCAGACACTTTTTCCTCAGCGATTCCTCAAGAGGTTTAACATTAATATAAAACTTGGATTTAGTCTTGTTATTGGTACTTAGTAGTATTATACACAGCCGCTCTTTGTATGTCGGGCAGGTGACATTAGACATTGACATTAGACCAAAATGTAACGTTACGGCATACCAGAGTGAGCTTTCCCCGCTGTAGTCTCGTGACGTTACAACAATTTAGAGTCGTAATGAGGTCTTGCATCACTTTTAAGTTTTTAAGGCATAGTCGCTAAATTTATCCAAATATTTACTTAGGTAGTGGGTTGATCACCCGGTTGTTGATCAGTTCATTTTTATCGATCTGTGGAGCATGACCAGCTCGCCGTGACCACCACCGCTGCTCTGCTAGCGCTGTGTGACCTAGAATGCTTTTACCCCATCAGGCCTGGATCCATAATCTCCTTCTGTTTTCAGCAAAGTCATGTGATCCCCTCGAATATTAAACATTTTCACTCCATCTTTTCTGCGGTTGGTGCAGTTTACTGCACAACACACTCTCGTCATCTCTGCTCTGCCAGACATGCCGTGCCTTTCCTGCCCCCTAGCTGTGCTCACATCTCTGTGACGACCGTCACACAGAAACCCGTCAATAAAGTTAAATGTTATAAAGTCACAATCAAATATGGCTTTATTGAATCCCCTGAACACTTGGTTTGAACATTGTAAGTATTTCAATGTACATTCTATATTTATGACTTAATAAGCAACCCATTGAAAGTTAAAGTTTGGAATACGTATTATTCAGTCAGAAACTCAGCTAATCTGCTGCAGCTAATCAGACTTGTGTGGATGTTTTGATCAGATTTTGATTGACAGTGGGCTGGTAACATTCACAAACTGTCATCAGATTCAAATACTGCTAAGCTCTTATTGGTGCACACTGGCATCTCTCATGTGACACACAGCAAAACTGTTCTAACTTACTGTATCTATGGTAGAACATTTGTGTTCATGTATCAATCAGTCAATCAAACTGTATTTGTATAGCACCTTTCATACAGGTTATTGCAGTTCAAAGTACTTCACAGATGACTGACAAGAAGAAAATAAGACAGAACAAGGGTGGACCATGAAAACAACAGAAAAGACAAAAACAATTAAGAAATTTAACAATTTGACATTTGTGACCAATGGACGTGAGACAACACGATACAAATGTAGTAAATAGAATTAAAGCTATAATAACAGTAATAGTAGTAAAACAGCGTGAAATAAAAACTAGATTAATGGAATAACAATAAAATAGAATAAAATTATACAGCTAAGACCCATAATAAGATGCTGATTGAGAAAATAAGTGTTCAGGGCCTTTTATAAGCCAGTGATAAATAAACTAGTGGGTTGCAAGGTTGTGAAAATCCCTTTGGCTGGGCTTTATCCTCCTTATTTATGACACTTGATTTTCCTTCTTGTTGCCACAGAGCAACCTGAACCAAATCAGTTTACTAACAACTAGCGCTGTCATATCGATTAAATAGTTAATCATGATTGATCGCGTGATGGTCCATAGTATCATCACGATTAATTGCAAATTAATCACACAGTTTTGTATCTGTTCAAATATACCTTAAAGGGAGATTTGTCAAGTATTTAATACTCTTATCAACAATGGGAATGGACAAATATGCTGCTTTATGCAAATATATGTATATATTTATTATTGGAAATCAATTAACAAAACAATTGACAGATATTGATCCAGAAACCTCACAGGTACTGCATTAGCATAAAACAATATGCTCCAATCATAACAGGGCAACTGCAGCCAACAGGCAACAACAGCTGTCAGTGTGTCAGTTGTGCTGACTTGACTATGACTTGCACCCAAACTGCATGTGATTATCATAAATTGGGCATGTCCTGTAAAGGAAGAGACTCGTGGGTACCCATAGAAACCCATTTACATTCACTGATCTGGAGGTCAGAGGTCAAGGGAACCCCCCCTTTGAAAATGGCCATGGACAGTTTTTCCTCGCCAAAATGTAGCGTAAATTGGTGGAGCGTTATTTAGCCTCCTTCACGACAGCTAATATGACATGGTTGTAAACCGATGGATTCCTAACTTTAAAAACTGAGCTCACTGCAACCTAAAATCGCAAGTTGTGTTAATACGTAAAAGCAATTAGTGGCATTAAAACAAATTTATGTTAATGCGTTATCGCATTAACTTTGACAGCCCCACTAACAATTTTTCATAACATCACAGGGTTATAAACAGTGATGTGTTATCACTTAACCGATGTACGTCCTGATATTTGAATGGTTAGCAGTCGCTTAGCTTATGAAATAAGTGAATAAACTACATTAGTCCTAACTGTGATTTCTGTGACCTGAACTGAACGAACCGATATGAATCAGCTAGGTGAATCATAATTTTCCACCCCTAATTGTTGGATTTCTCACCTTCTAATAAGCTATGTCTGCAGTTATATACGTTAAAGGAATAGTTTAACACAGACATTTGGGGAATTATACTTATTTGCTTAATTGCCAAGAGTTAGATGAGAAGATCAATATCATACTTGTTTCTCTAAGCTAAATATAAAACTACAGCCAGCAGACGATCATGCGGTTAGTCTGGTTGTCTAATAAGTCCTGGTGTCCCGTGTGGAGCCAAAAGTCAACGCTGACTAATTTTTTCTTTACGAATGCAAGTTAATGTTACTTTTGTTTGAATTCACAACGTTAACCATGTGTTGAGTCTATCGGACTACCCTTGCATGTTGAAAAAAAGACGCTAAAGGTACCCAGTGTGTTTAAAACACAGGTGACACCACAGGGCCCTGACTAAGCCTCTGTATGTGAGACGAGTTGGGAGTGTGAACGTGTTGGTATAAGCATCGTGAAATGCGATGAATGGATTACAACAGTCCATCAGTGTGTGTGGTTGTAAATGTTAATAAGCCGTTGATAAACAGATTGTGGTCTGTCCAGTTTATTCGCAGCTCTTTCTTTGTAAGGTGAGGGGTTGAACAGTTCATTAGAGCGGTCAAACATAATCAATTAAAGACGTTTAAGCAAAGCACTTTGTCATTTCGGAGGGAGATATAAACAGGAAATGAGATTTTCACATCCCGGCAACCCAGAAGTTGTTCTTATTAATGGCATTGACCTTTCAGGATGGAACAGCCCGGTCGTACGAAAAAGCGTATGAATGACACGGTGACACGACAATGCGTAAGTCAGTAAAGTCAGTCAACAAGAGAGTCATACAATATCGGCAAAGCGTTTCACAGATGGAGAGAAATGGTTGCCAATAATTTATTTTTTACTTTTACTTTTCTTTATTGTTTACTCACTTATTAATTCTAATCTGTTCTGTTTTTTACTGATGCCTCTTGTTATTTGCATTTTGCTGCATGTAATCCTGCAATTTCCCTGCTATGGGACTAATAAAGGATTATCTTATCTTATTTAGCGTTCTCTTAAACACAGCCAATGGCTCACGGCTAAGGTTAGCAGAAGGCTCAATTATTAGCAACATTTTCTCTCCATCTCTGAAACGCTTCTGAGTATTGTAGCTCGCTAGAGCCTCGAATCAAGTTTGTCAGCTCAAATGTATGTGATATCTGGATTCTGGCACCCAACACACACAGCAAGATGACATTTTAGATGTTAGTGTTAGCCTCCAGTCTTTCCTTTGTTTTGCCTCCAGCTAACACCGTGACATAATCATGAAGTTCGGCTGTGAAAAGGTCTATATGACCAATCATTGTTGCTCTCGGTGTGTCATTTGGAGGCCATGTACTCTGTACTGACTGCAATGTAAATGCATCCGCGTAAATATGCTACGCTCAGAGTTAGTGACTTAGAATAAAAAGTGAGAAAGACTGCTTATGCTGGGCGGGAGGGGAGGTGGGATGGCTCCAACAAACACAAGACTTTCAACCAGGAGATCGGTGTTCAACACCAGTGTTTTGTTTTGTAGGTTATGTTATTGAGTGGTTTTCCATATTTATGTTACGTTGTCCTCTAGAGATGTTTATAATGAACGCGTTAACCGACATTAGAATTTTAAACCGACTAATGCTATCGCTTAAACTTTAAAAGAAATTTTTAAAATATATTAAAAAGCTGAGCAACACTCAGAGGAGCGCGTAGTCACTTTAAAGAGAAAGCTGTGCCACCTTTAACAGCCCACCTTAAGTGGAGCCTGAGCCGGTTTTGCAAGATACAGGAAGTTGGCTTCGGTCTTGAGGAGATGTGGCATTTATTCACTGACAAATAAACTGTACACACACTGCTACTGACTACCTTCACAGCTATAACACCACTGACAACCCCTCCACTCACCGCCGCCACACACACACGGGTCTGTCGGACCACTCGCTAACGTTACGCCGCGCTGACAGACCGTACGTGTGTGATGACAGAGAGCACGAAGCCACCAGCAACGCTACATCTCTGAACGCAGAACAAACACACACGGTCTGTTGGACACTCAGTATCGTTACGCAGCTCAGAGTAGAGGGCAGACACACAGCTGAAAACCTCGCAGCTAAACTAAATGGTGTGGTGGGGACTTACTGGGACAACACCAGCAGCATCGTGGCCTGCTACAGTAACTCACCCAGACGGGTGAACTGGAACTGCACTGCAGTCGGCGCTGACGCACGCTGCATGCGACGCCACTAATCTTGTTGGTTTAACGGTTAATAATCAGTTAATGAGGGTCGGTTATCGGTTAGACAAAAAAATTCAAAATTAGCATCCCTAGTTTGTTTCTGTACGTATCTTTACTAGTTTACATGCAGTACTTATTTTAACCCCAACCATGACTTTTTCTTAAACCTAACACATAGTTTTGTTGTGAAATGCCTAACTGCGGTGTGTTACCATAGTTTTGTTGCGTTGCGTACAAATGACACACAAAAAGCGGCGTACAAATGACACGCAAAAATCCTAAAATGTGTCCTCATATGACACGCGGAATGTCCTTGTAATGTCGTGCTATATATACGAGATGGGGTTGGATGGAAGTTAAAAGCCATTAATAAGAACACACGGTGATGTTTATAAATCATTTACTTATGCTTATAAACCTATATAACGGCTGACTTAGTAGAAAGTAATCCATTAGAAAACTATTGACTATTGAAATACTGATAGTTGCTCTATTAAGCAACACCAGCTCCTTTTGTAACTCAAACGTCCAGCCTCAGCAGACCTCCCACAGTGCCCTACAGAGTCAACCAGAACTTTCTGAGAGACTTCACACCCCCCCATGCCCTATCCCATCATGGGAGGTTTTGATTCACAGGACTGACAAACCTTTATTATGCGGCGCACTTATTATTGATATTACGCCGCAGAGGCGCGGTTTGCCATGGTCACCCGAGCGAGAGACATTTAATTTTCTCTCCTCCATCATCATTATCTATGGGGCCATCTGTTGTGGCAAAATGAATTCAGCCTCATTTGCATGACTGATAAGCACATTCTTTATCTGTCCCACAGAAGGTCATATGCCATGGATTTGGGGCTAGAGGAGATGAGAAAGAGAGTGAGGGGGTGAAACGATGCGTGGTCTCACCTCTGATGAACGAGGTAATGGGGTGGCATGTGTGTGTTTGTGAGTGTCTATTGGAGCTTGGATTGTGTGCATGTGTCTGCATCAATGCATGGACATGTAATGTTTATGTATGCCCTCTTGTTTATACCCATGCCATGGCTTTGTTCTCATGTGGATGCTGTTGAATTTACATAAGCACGTGCCTGTGTGTGTGTGTACCCACCATCCATTACTACATGCAGTCATTTGTGTGGTGAAATGCATATATTTCCACAATGGTGGTGTGTGACTATTGTTTTGTCTTATAGGTCTGGGTTGTGGGGACTAGTCGGTATTTTGAGGTTTAGACCTCAGGAGAGAGGGTGTTTTTTTAAAGTATTAATTTAGTCCAACTTCTTCAAGGGCTACGTTTTGGGCTTCGGTTTAGTGCACATGACTTGCCAACTATGGTGCAATGCTAGAATAAAAGCTGCATTCCAGCAGCCCATTGACTGGCCTGGTTGTCATTCGTCATTCCTAGGGCGTCAAATACCCCCAAATTTGTCAAAGCTGTTGGCGTTCGATACTGCTGCACAAGGCACCCTTTAGCGTCCGGTATGAGACGCACAGGGCTTTCCATTAACTGCAATGTAAACCCATCCACGTCATATTAAACGCTGAGAGAAAATGCTGTGGTGATGTAGTTTAAAGAGCGAACCAACAAACAGACCTCCTGTTTCCCGTACGCGTGTGTGTGTGTGTTTGTGCCGGTGGAAGAGTACTGCTGGCGTTGCTTGACTGCGCTTCTCCCTCTGTCAGCTGTCTTTTTTTTTCGTTATGTTTCGTTGTGGTTGCTGTTTCTATCCTGTCCTCCTGAGTTTTGTTGTCTTCTGTCTCGATCCCTCTCTTGTTTTCCGTATTTTGGTCCTGCTCACTGAAACCTGGCAACAACCCGAGCAGTTTCCTCTCCCTTAACCAAGCATCCCCCCCAACTTTGGCTACCTCTGTAAACCCCGCCGCTCCCGTCGTGAGAGGGATGTGTTATTCACACCGGAACCTCAGGGACCACAGAACTCACTTTCCCTACAGTCACCCAATTCGAATTCCTTGCCTTTAAAACCTGCTCCACCTCAGTCATCCTCATTTATCGCCCACCTAAACCAAATTCATCCTTCCTCTCTGATCTGTTCCGAACTCCTTACCCTAGCATCATCCACTTACCCGTACTGCTACATGGCAACTTCAACATTCACATAGACTGCCCTACCTGTAAATTTGCTTCTGATTTCACCACTTTACTACAACTTCAACCTCACCCAGCACATCACCTTCCCCACACACAATAAAGGCCATATTCTCGATCTTGTCTGCTCTGTCAACGTCCAGGTTCTCAACATTCACCCATCCTCCTCTCCCCTATCTGATCACAAACTCATCTAATTCACAATCCTGTTCCCAACACCCCGTCCTCAACTCTCCAGAGTCATATCATTCCGTAACACTAAGGACATCGATCCCTTCCATCTCTCCGACCTGCTATCTACTGCCCTCCCCCTGGACCGACCCCTCACCTCACCTGATGATCTCACCAACCACCTCAACTCCACCCTGTCTGCCTCCCTCAACTCACTGGCCCCCCTAAAAATCAAAACTGTTTCCTTCAACACCTCCTCCCCCTGGTTCACACCCCACCTCAGAAAACTCAAACAGACCGGCCGCCAACTAGAACGCCTCTGGGAAAAAACATTACTCACTGTTCACCTCGAAGCCTATAAATCTCACCTCATCACCTACACGGACGCCATCACTGTTGTCAAGTCTGCCTACTTCTCCAGCATTATCAATGACCCCACCCGTAACCCCCGAACCCTCTTCTCCACTGTCAACACTCTCCTCAAGCCTCGTGCCAACACCCTCTCTGCCCCTTTACCCGATCTATGTAACTCATTCCTTCAGTTTGTTGCCGACAAAATCACAAACATCAACAACTCACTGTTCCCCGTGTCTGACCCAGCAGCAACAACACCGGCCCCTTTTCTCTCCATCCCTCTGGATCCCCTGACTCCCCCCCCCCATCACCATCTCTCCTGGTTCGACCCAGTTGACTCAACCACCATTTCAGCTCGTCCAAACCCACCACCTGCTCCCTGGACCCCCTCTCCACTCCCCTGCTGAAGTCCTGCCTCCCTGTCCTATGCCCCTACCTCGCCAACCTCTTCAACTCCTCACTGTCCCACGGAACTGTCCCCTCCGCCTTCTAAACCGCTGCTGTCAGCCCCATGCTCAAGAAACCTGGTCTTGACCACTCATGTCTCAATTACTACCGTCATATCTCCAACCTCCCCTTCCTCTCCAAAACCCTCGAACGCCTCATCACCTCACAACTCCAATCCCACCTGCACTCCAGTAACTTATTTGAACCCCTTCAATCCGGTTTTCGCCCCCTCCAAAGCACAGAAACTGCACTCCTCCCACTCCTCAATCACCTCCTCACTTCTGCCGACACCGGAGCCCTCAACATCCTTGTCCTCCTGGACCTGAGTGCAGCCTTCAATATCGTGAGTCACAACATCTTACTCACCAGACTCCAAGACATCGGTATCGAAGGTACTGCACTCAGCTGGCTCCGGTCCTACCTCACCAACAGATCACATTTCATCTCCCTTCAAAACAACTCCTCTACCACATCTACAGTCACACAAGGTGTCCCCCAAGGCTCTGTACTCGTCCCACTCCTTTTCATAATCTACATATTCCCCCTCGGTCAGATCCTCCACCCATTTCAACCTGGACTTCCACTGCTATGCCGATGACACACCGATATATTTCAGCACCAACTCCCCCCACAACCCACCCCTGTCCCACATCAACTCCCGCCTCTCTGCAATAAAAACCTGGATGCAAGAGAATTTTCTCAAACTCAACAGCGACAAAACTGAAATCCTTCTCATCGGCTCCAAATCTACCCTCAGCAAACTCAACAACCCCACACTCACCATTGATGGCACCACTGTTTCCCCCTCCTCCCATGCACGCAACCTTGGCGTGTTATTTGATCCCAGCCTCTCCCTTGAGCCCCACATCCGCCAAGTTGTCAAAATCTCCTTCTACCACCTGCGCAATATTGCCAAGATCAGACCCTCCCTCACACCCCCTGCTGCCGAGAGGCTTCATCTCCTCCCGCCTCGACTACTGCAACTCTCTCCTGTACGGCATAAGCACTACCTCCATCGATAGACTCCAACTGGTCCAGAACACAGCTGCCCGACTCCTAACTCACACCAAATCCTGGCACCACATCACCCCAGTCCTAAAAGACCTCCACTGGCTCCCTGTTTCTCACTGGATCACCAGAGCCCTGCACCAACTGGCATCCCCCTACCTCTCTGACCTCCTCTCCCCCTACCAACCCTCACGGTCCCTCAGATCCACCTCAGCTCGTCTACCCCCACGTCCAGCCTCCGCAGCTTTGGGGACAGAGCATTCTCCAGGTCAGCTCCCAGGCTCTGGAATTCCCTCCCACAACACATCAGAGACTCTGAATCCCTCAAACTATTTCAGTCCCGCCTCAAGACCCATCGCTTCTCATCTGCCTGCTCCTAGCCTCCCCCCGCCCTTACCCATTTGTCTGTCTATGAGTGTGCGCATTTATTTTATTAATCGTCTTTGAGTTCCAGAAACGACTATATAAGTTGAATTTATTATTATTATTATTATTAGGCCGCCGTTCGTGTCCCATGCGTTACGTTTCACTTTCACTTTACAATCATCTGATCATTCATGTCCCGTGTTCACAACATCAAGTAACATTTTCACTGTACAAACGTAATAATTTTAAGCCCAGTCGTGATGTTTTTTCCTCAACATGTCCACAAGGACGTTTTTTATCGCGAAGGATCGCTTCGCTTCCCAGCATTGGATGCCTGATGGGCTGCCACTAGACACAATGCACTCGGCACCTGATTGGACGAATGCTGCTCCCAGCTTTAAAACCGGAACTAACATGGAGGCTCGTTTGGAAACTTTCTTCTCTTATATCACGAAAATAGTTCACCGAAATGTTTTTCTGAAAACATTTTATGCCAGAAATAATCCCAGCAGTTGATGAATCTGTCTTTATTTTATTTTTACAACGGTTAGTTTAAAAGTTTCTAGGGAGTCTCCAGAGGCGACGAGTCACATCGGACGATTTGCATAAAGTAGCCTAGACCCCAACTTTATGAAAATGAGGAGTGGGCGATGTGACAGTCCGTCCGACAGGCCGCCACGCTACCAGAATGCATTGCACAGCTGCTAACATAGACAATGAATGGAAAGCGTGGAAAGGACGGAGGTCGTGGACTAGTACCATAACTGAGTGATTTTGTTCCCTGAAACTAAGGAGTGTTTTTGTTTAATTCACAATATTAAGCACGTGTTTACTGTGACCGAAAAGTGACGCCGAGAGGTCTGACAAAGCGTCAATAAGTGATGAGTTGGGATGAGAACATGTTGTGGGGGCAGATGAACAAGCTGAATAAACAGCACCTGACATATGATCATCAAAGTTGCAGCCCGTTCTCATTCCCAGGTCGTCAAATATCGATGCTTTGTCACGGCCGTCGGCATTCCACCGCACAAGGCACCCTTGAGCGTCGGTATGAGACGCACCGGGTTTTCCATTAACTACTATGTAAACCCCCCCGCGGCAACAGTAAATGCTCCGGGAAAGTGCGCCAGGAGTGTGGTGACGTAGTTTAAAGAGCGAAAAGATACACACTGGGTTGGCGGTAGTGGAGGTGGTGGGTCCAACAAACACAAGGCTTTCATCCAGGAGACCGCTGTTTGTGTCCCGTGTGTTACGTTTCATTTTAACTTTACAATCAGCTGATCGTACATGTCCCGCGTTCACAACTTCAAGTTACATGTTCACTGTTCAAACGTAGTCATTTTAAGCCCAGTCATGTTTTTCCTAAACCTATCTGAGTGGTTTTGTTGCTTGAACCTAAGCAAGTGTTTTTGCTTAATTCAAAACATTAAACACGTTTACTTCGACCGAAAAGTGACGCAGAGGGGTCTGACAAAGCGTCAATGTGTGACGAGATGGGATGAGAACGTGTTGTGGGGATTTGTCACTCTGAACTATACCCTTCTCACATTACACATAGCTTAGATTAGGTATTGGCTTTTATAGGACTGGGGATAGGCATGTAGTCGTGGTGGTTAAAGTTCTCATAGGTTTTGGGGCTAAGAACGGATATAGTCACTGCAGGTCCTCACTAGTATAGTAAAATAAATATGTGTGCGTGTGTGTGTTAGTGTGTATCCCCTGAAGCCACTGTTGTGTATATGTTGTGTGCTGTTGCTTTGTGTGTATGTGTGTTTATGTGTGTGTGCAGGTAAAGTGGCTCCCTAAGGGTTTGTATGTGCTCTGGTCTTTCATGTCTGGCACATTTGTCATCCCATTCCAAAGACAGAAGTCTCTCTCTCTCTAACACACACACACACACACACACACACACACACAGAGGGAGAGAGAGAGAGAGAGAGAGAGAGAAAGACACCGTACTGTACATAAGTAGGCTGAAGCTTGTTATTCCTCTGCTCTCTTACTCCCAATACGCCAGCAATGCAACCTCTCCTCCCTTATACATCTCTTTCTGCTCCCTTAAGGTATCACTCTTTCTCTTCTTCCTCCTCTCCTTCCCCCTCACCCCACCCGCTCCTCTCCCTCGGTCCCACTGAACAACAAGCCTTCACCTTCTCCCACGCTATCTTCTCGAGTCCCAAAACACACCGATTCTCTTTTTCCTCCTCCTTTGGCTCCCTGGCTCTAGCTTGCTTCCACTCTGCAGCATCAACACCTCTAACCTCAACAACATCCCTCTCCCATGCTCCCTCCATCCCTCCTGCCGCTGTGGGTTTCCCTTCATTTCTTTCACTCTGTCTCTACTCACTCACTTCATTCTCACTCTTAACTAAGAAGTTGTACTTTGGTTTTAAATTTACAAATGCATTTGCAGTATGTGTGCACAGTTCCCATGTCTGCTAGAGTACATCCCTCAAAACATTTTGTTTGAGCGAGAACATTTCTCTAAAAAAAATTGTACTGTAGTGCATATATGCATGTGTGTTGCATATGTGAGGTTGTAGCCTGAGAAAGCAGTTCATGCCACATACGCAAGACTTTCATGCAGAGGAACATGTGATTTAAAAACGGCCTGCAAATAGTTGAAGTGCTTTAATTTCAGCTGAAGGGTTTAATTCAAGAAGGTATTCACGTTAAGTAGACTCCAATGTAATTACATCCAAAGATGATTGAGAAGATTACCTGAAGTTCAAAAATATTTTTAACGAAACTGCAACTTTTCAAGCACAATTGTTAAAAACCTATAAGTGATACCTTCAATTACTCTACTTTTTGTAACTTTTATTTTGAGATCGTGCAGGTTTGTTGTGTTTACTGGCAGATTGAATCTCACGGTCCACTTACCCACTTGTTTCCACAACTTTTGACTAAATACACAATGCGTCATCTGCAGCTGAAATTTGCTCAGCTGTCATTGGAATACTAAATATTTAAACTTTCCTTTGTCCTAAAAATTTTTAGGACTTCTTTTCATGTTGGCCTAAAAGTTGAGCATGACAGTCTCAACCCCTTACTTAGCTTTCGACTGTATCGCGCAGTCTTCCTCTGCAAATGAATGGGTGCTTTCACATTAGGGACCTGGGCCCGGATCCGAGTCCACTTGTCCACAAAAAGTCCAGTTGGTTTGATTAGTGGTGGAACGCTCCGTACCGTACTCGGACACGTTCGGTAGATCCGTACCCGAGTCCACTTGAAAAGGTGGTCTGAGTACGGATCATGTGGACTCGGGTATGGGGTTCACATCAGGTATGTGAAAGCCAACCGTACCCAAAACACGGAAGTTGACCGCTATTTAGGTCGAGTACGTTAGCAGTTAGTCGAGTAGTTTTGAAAGGGCAGGCTTTTTTCAACGGCGCCGGTCTCCTCCAAAATCTGTATACATAACAAACTGTTTCATATCTATGGTCTGTGGTCTGCGCGCATCATGCACCGATCTCATCCTCAGTACTGTACAGCCGTGATGATCAGCAGTTGTACAGAGTTTATTTCGGCCAAACCAGAGTTGGTGATTGGTTGGAAAGACTAACGACGGGGTTTAGGTTGAGTTTTATTTAGTTTCTGTCTGTCTGTTCTACAATGCTGCGCTACGTCCAGCTGATCTCAAATATAAACAAATACACGTGTTGATGACGCAGTGTACTCGGGTAAGAACTACTTTACTAATGTGAAAGCTGACCAAAGAGAGGGGGGGCAATGGTACTCGGGCACGGTACGGATCATCGTACCTAATGTGAAAAACAGCCCTAAGTTCGCCCTGCCCGTTGAGATAGTTTTGTCAGTTTTTGGTTTCCAAGGTCAGAATTAACTGTCAAGCTCATACCATATGTTGCTTGTTTGCTGGATAAATCTTATACATAATTTTATTCCATCAATTTCATCCAGGTGTGTGAAAACGTCAATGCTGTTCCAGATTTACTGTAAAAAAACATACAGTATATCTTTATGAGTGTGCCAAATAAACACAAATGTGAATGAAAAGTAAAATCCTTCAAAATATATTATCATTGACGGTATAAATTGTCCAACATACGATAACTACAGTATTTTCTACACATGAAGTAGCAAAAATGGTGATAGGAATTGGTTTCTCAAATGTTTAAAGGTGAGAAACGTGTCCAGCCGATTACTCTAAAAAACAACACACTGTACTATTTTAGTGGATTCTACAGTCACATTCATTATTACACATAGTACTGTACTTCTTTGTAAGAATAATGGTCAGCTGGGTCTTGGGCTTTAATAAACAAGTGTATTCACTGACCACTATCTGATTTTTATTTTCTTGCCGTGCCTGGGTTGACAGCCAACCGTTCAGTGATTAGACTAATTCAGTATTAATTTTGGCACTGAATTGTATCTGTTTGGTTTCGTCCAATTTTCAGCATGCACAAAAAAAGTGCATTAAAAAATGAGCACTGCATAATCAGCCTTTAATTTTCTAAACCAGTGGAACATAATGATGTAGGCAAAATATTGTTTAGCTGCCTGTTCAGGAAGCAACAAGAACCTTGTTGACATAAATGATTTTTTGAAAGAATTTGAAAGAAAGTCTCGAAGCTTGCCTCCATTCATTTACATCTCTAGCTCTCCCCCTTCAGGAACACCATTAGATGACGTTAGCTGGTCGGAGTGTTTAGAGCACGTGATGATGTGTGATAGTATTCGTATTCATATGTCAACTGCAATTTATTTTGACTTGTTTTGTTTCAATTTCAATTTACCCTTTCATTTTACGTCATTGATGTAACTCTATAGCAAGCTAATGTTAACATAACATTAGACTGTTTCACAATTAAAGCTATTGTGTATATTTCATCAGACCCACTGACGGATAGTCAACTTATAACTTAATTTTTCTTCTTTTTCATTTAGTTTCTGTTGTCGTGTGAGGCTTTTTGAAGCGTGTTTCTGTATTGGTTGTGCTTTCTGATTTGCAGCTATGTGTTGTCAAATTGGGTGAGAGTGCGTAGAGCTCTCCAGGGCACTGTATTACTGGCATTCATCTATCAACGAGTTGCTGTAACATTAGCGGTACAGTGTCCGCAAAATATCACATTTAAGACAATTATAAGCTGAAATAGTTCATAACATAGCTTAAAATAAAAACAACACATAGCTTCATAACATGCATAACACATATAGCTTAAATAAAAACCAACCACACATAGCATTAAATAAAAAACACACAACACATAGCTTAAAATAAAAACACATAACACATAGCTTAAATAAAAAACACATAACATACATAGTTTAAAATAAAACACATAACATACATAGCTTAATAAAACACATAACAATACATAGCTTAAATAAAAAACACATAACAAATACATAAGCTTAAATAAAAGCCATAACAATACATAGCTTAAATAAAAACACATAACACATAGCTTAAATAAAAAACACATGACAATACATAGTTTAAAATAAAACACATAACACATAGCTTAAATAAAAAAACATAACACATAGCTCAAATAAAAACACATGACAATACATAGCTTAAATAAAAAACACATAACAATACATAGCTTAAATAAAAACACATAACATACATAGCTTAAATAAAAACACATAACACATAGCTTAAATAAAAACACCATGACAATACATAGTTTAAATAAAAAACACATAACACATAGCTTAAATAAAAACACATAACACATAGCTTAAAAAAAAACACTTGACAATACATAGTTTAAATAAAAACACATAACACATAGCTTAAATAAAAACACATAACAATACATAGCTTAAATAAAAACACATAACAATACATAGCTAAAATAAAAACAACAAATACATGCTTAAATACAAACACATACAATACATGACTTAAATAAAAACCATAACAATACATAGCCTTAAATAAAAACACAATAACATACATAGTTTAAATAAAAACCATAACACATAGCTTAAATAAAAAAACACATACAATACATAGCTTAAATAAAACACATGACAATACATAGCTTAAATAAAAACACATAACCATACATAGCTTAATAAAACACAACAACACATAGCTACGTAAAACAAAAGCTTCATAACAACACATTTCAGGGGTAGATAAAAGTCAACAGTAGATATCACATAGAAGTGGTGTACATCATCCTGAAAGCTGGAAACCCTGAAAGATTATTTGAGATGCAGCTCACACTGTGTGTCAGTTGTGTCTAGTCATTAATAAGAAATAAAAAATAATTATTAAATAAATTGTGAAAGTATATCAGGGCTTAAGACATGATGATATGAGTTTGTGATATGCTATATTATTTCAGGTTTTATATGAATTTGAAAGAAATTCATGTAATAAATTAATTCATATAATACATTATTTCTCAAGTTAAACGATTTTAAAAAAGCAGCCCTTAACAACAAATAGGGAAAAAACATGTCTGTGATCTTCTGAAGTCTGATCTAATCCAGCTTGAACACACCTTGGAAATCAACCAAGAGTCCTAAAAATCAGTTTTCTGCAACACTTTGAAATATTAAGCCCAAAATGTCTGCAACGCCCTCAGGCCTTAAATTAGTAGTGCCCCAATATCTATATCTTTCATAACATATAAAACATACATCTGTGCCAAAATGTGTTGCTTATATCACAAAAATGCCCATTTGTTTGTGCTTACTGCCCCGCTAACTTGTTTCTTGAAGAGAACTTTACCCTTATAACTGGTAGGTCATCTTAACTTAGCTAGAGAAGTACCCTTACTAATGCGATCCTCAAACAAAGCATTATTGTGCAGTAATGTTAGCGTTAGTTTTCCATTTATTTGGTAGGTAGGCTAAATTAGCTAACTGAATATATTCTTGAGAAAAAGGATAGACAAGAACTTTGACATAAACTCAGTTTGGTTAGTTTTAAGTCTAAACCTTTTTTTGACACTTACATTGCTGTAAAAAAATCCCTGTAAATATTGCGATTTAATGGCTGTTTCATGACATTGCTATCGGGTTTAAGCTAGTTTTTGTTGAGAGAACTTAACGTTAGTTGTCATACACCTGGTACAATACAACATTGTGTTAAAAATGTATTCTTAATTGGTCACAAATATGCTGCAGTCTTCATGCACCAATAACAACATTAAAGCTTTTAAATGGGCCTTTCTCAAATGGCGGACATTTTTGGCTCGCATATGCGTAAAAGATAAAAAGCACAGGTGTAGCTTTAAACTGAGCCAACAGGCACATAGCAGGGCCCTGGCTCTTGCACACATAAATGGGAATGCAGCTATTATTGATATCAGTTACACCTTGTGTTTGACAGGGGGCAAATGGCCCACTGTGAGAGAGGGTTATATAGTTTTGGATTCATGTAAAAAAAGAGTAACACCAGCTCATATTCATCTAAATTACAGACTAAAATGTGGGCCCTAGGGAAACCATATCAGTGAAAGTGGAACATAGTGCACCTTTGTTTATAAGAAACTCATTTTCTATTAAAAAAAAAAAAAAAATGCAATTAAAAGAGGATATTCTGTTCATTTTCAAGTTCATACTTGTATTTTGGGTTTCTGCTAGTACATGATTACATGCTTTAAAATTAAAAAAACACTTGACTTTTCTCATACCAGCAGCACCTCCTTTTCTCCCTCTGTTCGAAAAAAACCCCCCGTCCACTGTTGTGATTGGTCAACCAACCAAACTCTTCAGACTCCGCTCCATCTCCGCTCTACTAGCTTGTGGTTGAGGGGAGACTCGTGGGTACCCATAGAACCCATTTTCATTCACATATCAGGAGATCAGAGGTCAAGGGACCCCTTTGAAAATAGCCATGACAGTTTTTCTTCGCCAAAATTTAGCGCAAGTTTGGAGCGTTATTTAACCTCCTTCACAACAACTCTGTCGGATTCCGATTCATCAGGTTTTCTAGTTTCATATGATACCAGTATCTTCACTCTAGCTTTAAACCTGAGCCCGCTACAACCTTTGAAAGATCAATGGCGTTAATGCGTTAAAGAAATTAGTGGCGTTAAAACAAATTTGCGTCAACGAGTTATTATCACATTAACTTTCACAGCCCTACTTTTAATGTGAAAACCTATGTATTGAAATTAATAAGAGCAAATACATTAATGCACGTAGAAGTTTCTAAATTCCTAAGTGGTGGAATTTTCTGCAGCCATTCTAACCACCGACCGATTCACATTGTTATCACCTGAAAACTGAAGGGAACCCACTGCTTAAAAAAAAAAGCCTATTCACGTCCAGGGTTTTATAACAGTAAGCAGTGCTTCGGCTGTATTAGTGGATAAAAGACCTCTGCTGATACATGATTCCTCAAATTACCGACATTTTCCTTCTTCATGACAAGTTGTGTATTTGGTTTAAGAGATGTGGGCTAAAATTAAATTGTGCTTGATTGCATTAACATAGCCAAATAAGGAATTTGAAATTGCTAATGTTGGACGCCCCGAGGGCATCTGTGTCCCAACCCACCAGAGTACTTATCAGTCATGCCTTCCTCACTGCCTGGCAGCATTGTTGGAGAGAGCGGTGCTTGTTGGTTCTGTAAAATACTGCTGTATGGCATTTGATTTGTTTGCTGTTGTAGGAAGAAGTCAAAACAATATGCCCCGTATACATGTATACTGGATCGGAGGAGCACAACACAAGGCCCGTGTCATTTGAATGGTAGTCTGAATATTTACGTGTAAATATGAATTTATTTGAATATGTTATTGCTTGTACGCTGTCAGATATGAGAGTCCCCATAGTCTCTTCTGCCTATAGGGTGGCTGCTGCATTCTCCAGCTGAGCCTCCCCCCCACCCCCCCCACCAGTGGAAAATGAATGAATTTAGCACCTCTTGTCCGGTAAGAAATGAACCTAATTTATAATCTAATTATGATGATGTCTCAGTGATGAAAATTAGCATTCTCTGTTTGCATATCTGGATAAATATGGAAAATCATCACGTTGTTATTCCCCATTTTCATTCACACAAGAGTGCGCATGATGTCACCCTCTTTATGGTTGGAACTGATTATATTGTAAATACTGTCTCCTGTTTGGGAGCCAGTGCTCATCACTGACACATGGCTACAACTAGCCTGTTTCAATACTCATTCATCTTCTAGCGCTCTTAATTCTGAGTGCTCAGCCAGCCTCGAAGCTTGGAATGGGGGGGTTGGAGGGTGGGGACCAGTGTTAATTAAAAGCAAGGCAGCGAGACTTCCTTTAAGTTTGCATCCTCGTATCTCTCATCAGCTCTCTGAATGATCCCAGGCCAAATAATGTGCACTGAACCACGAGTGGAGCTCATTTCGCCTTTTTTAAAGGCACAAATTTGTGTCTCTCCCATTTGAAATAAATGCACTGCATCATGTTCCACATGGCTCACTATCACCCCCATCCTTCCTCTATTTTCCCATTCCCTCCTCCCTCCCTCCCTCCCATATCTAGCCGGGCCCGTGGGAAGAACGACCTCTGGGAGCAGACAGTCTGCAGCCCTGAATAAATGTATAGAGGTGAGAAAGGGGAAAGGGAGGGCACGATCAGCAGGCAGAGAGAGCGCAAGGGCAGAGGGAGAAGAGAACGTATTGAGTGGTTGGAGGACATACATGCACAGTGTACAGAGAGAGTGAGATACACAGATAGAGGGAGAGAAAGAAACAGAGAGAGAGAGAGAGAGAGAGAGAGAGGAGGAAACCAGTTCAGCTTATAGGGTCCTGAGAAAGGAGAGGTTTTAGCTTCCTTCAACCGTCTCCTCCTTCGCCTCCCACACAAACACATGCTCATACACACTCCCGACCCTTTCTCCATGACACTCACACACACACATTGCACGCAAACACACACACACACACACGCACCGCACACACACGCACACGCACGCACACACACCACACACACACACACACACACACAGACACACCACATACACACAGGCACATTGCTTTAGGGTATACCAGTCGGCTTTGGCAAGTCCTCTCCTTTGTTGTTTTTTGCTTTTGGTTAGTCTCCAGCGGCAGCGCGGCGTGTGCCTGTATCGCCGGGGTGGGTGCGTGTAGCATATGTGTGTGTGGAGTCTGCGAGGATGCCACTAGCAGTACCCAGGTAATCAGTTTCCTTCCTTCTTTCCCCTTCCTCTTTTCTGCTTTCTCTGTCTTTTTCTTTCTCTCCTCTCTGATCTGCACTTCCCTCCATCTCGCTCGGGATGCTCTCCTCTCTCCACACTTCCGCGCACACACCCGCTACGCACACTCTCTCTATTTCTCTATGTGCTTTCTCTCTCCCTCGGCGTCTTTCTCGGTCTGCGTTACACCGTCTCCTCCCGACTGTGCTCTCGCCATCCCTGCTTATCCCTTGCCTGTTTCCTCTCTCTCTCTCTCTCTCTCTCTCATCTCTCCTTCTCGCCTCTCTCTCCAGGCTGCGCCTCATTGGTGTGTCCTGATTCCCTTTTTCCATTAGGCTCCAGGCCCATTGTCGCCTGCCTCCCAACCATTATCTCTACTCCTCCACCCCTCTGTCATCCTTTCTCCCTTCGCTCATCCCTCCTTCCCTCATTCCAGTCATCTCTCAAGTCGTAAAAATGATTTGCATGCAGGAGGAGAGCAGAACTTTGCAGCGAGCACAGTAAGTGAGAATCGGGAGAGAGTAAGGCAGAGAAGTAAAGGAAGACTGAAAAAAGGAGAGGAAGCGCATTCTGGAGGGCAGGAGGAAAAGTTTACAGAGAGACTGCAGTGGTAGGTAACTTGTACTTGTTTAGGGCATCTCATGCCTTTGCTTTGATGCGTTGATTGAAGATATAAGGTACATCTACAGTCTGGCAAAGATGATATTTGAGTGGAATGACCCAAAAAAGATATTTCCTGCTTTAAAACTGCAGGTAGATGAAGAAAATTAGGAGTCTTAATTCTTCACAGTTTTCTTGTAGCGTTCATTGCTCTAGTGTTACTAATTGTTCAGATAGGTTTAGCATGTGATCTGATGGTACTTGGTGCAGTAAGTGAGTAGAAGTAACAGCTGGTTTGAGGTGATTTGGTTAGTTTATTGTTCAGGTGGTTGTGCTCTGGATGGCTAATAGTGTTGTTCCAGTGTATTTAACTACGCCTTAGCAAAATTGCTTTACTTACTGAAAATGAATATTTTTCCCTCTTGAATACAATTTCATTCCACAAAGAAGCTTGTAAGTACGGAATATGTGAGCACCCATTTAAAAGTTTGCTCTGTAAGTTTGGTGCTCTTCCTGTACAGTAGATATTGCTGCACATGCAAAACTTCAGCCTGTGTAGGGGAAGAGGATCATTTCTGAAGGTATTAGTTATCACTATACATTTGTTTAACTGTCAAATAAAAGCAGTTTTTTGTTATTATTATCATAAAATAATAATGAAAATGTTAGTTTTATTTGGTTGTTCCTGAATTGCCTTTATACTCAGCTAAAATGTGCTCTGTTTGCTGTCCACTCTCTGAGGTCTAGGGGTAGCGAGGACACTGTTTGCATCCGGGGTAAGGGAAAGCGGCGTGACTGCCAGAAAAACTATCACAAGTAGTGACAGTAAGAAGAGAGTGAGGGGAGGGAAAAGGAGAGATTTGAAGTTGGAAAGAGTCCTCATCTTTAAATACAGTAAACTCTTTTGGTTGAGTTGCATGTATAGAAACAATCACACACTAGTCCCTTCGGTCTGTATGTCATCTTACACTCAGTATTTTCCCTGACTTGCGTGTAAGAAAAGACATGCAGATGTTGTCGTGCGCGCCCGCCCGTGCCTCCCGTGGGTGCGTGTACTGTATATACACAGCAGAAAGCAGATGCGCCGCAACATGTTTCATTCTGTCAAGACAAACAAAAGCTCTGATACAAAGTGATCTACTGTGTTCTGCTCTCCCTCGCCCAAGTGTGTCAAAATGACTGTTTCTCATGTCAACAAATGATGGAGACGATGTTTGGGTGACATCTGGGGACACTGTGAGGCATCGTAGCAGCGCGTTCCCCATACCAAGGAGATGCTTTTATGACAACCTACAGGATGTAAGCTGAGTAAAAGTCTCCCAGTATCCATCTCTGTGCACCTTTTAGTTTTATAGATTCAGTCTGATCTCAGACTTTTATTGTAAACAGAGAGAACTGGTGAACACTGCAGCCATTCAATCCTCTCACCATTTCCACCGATAGTTAATGTTTTCACTGCAGTTTCTGTCACGCTCTTGTATTTAGTAGAAGTGTCCTTCAGTGCCCTGCATGTGTCAGAGGGGTTGTGTCCACTTTATTGAGGCGGTCAGGACAACACCTTGCCACGAGGTGAACTTCTGTTCTTCGGAGGTTCCTTTAGCTGGAAGAGGAAAGGAGAATGTCTTGCTCGTTAGGGGGAGAGTTGTGTCGGTGTGCCGAGACTGTGCGCCGACCGTGCGCGTGTGCGTGCCACCGTGGTGCCTGATGTGCTTCTCTGCGCGAGCCGAGGACAGGGAGACAGCTGAAATGTGATTAAATTATAAGGGAAAGCACGCTAACCCGGGTCCTTGCTGCGACACATTGCGGGACTCCCCCCCCGTCCCTCCTCCCATCTTTTCTCTCTGTCTCTCTTTCTCTCCCTGCTTTGAAAGTAAAAGAAAGCCCGAGCAGCCCTCCATAATCACAAACAGTCTAGTCCAGAGCTGGAGGTAGAGGGAAATTGGGTGTTGATGGGATTGCTGAATATGGACTGTAAGGTCATAAGAAACGTACTGATGCACTGTACTTAGGTACTGTAATGTGTGACAGTTAGATATTGATCACATCTCTGTCTAAATACAGTATTATAATGTGATGAAAAAAATGCCGATTTTTCAAAAACCTGTATGTCTGCAGACTGAGTCTGATGGATGGATGGATGGGTGGGTGGGAGTCTTTGCTCCAGCCTTGCGTGGGAGATACTGTAAGTCCCCTTATTCCTCAGCAGCCTAATGAATGAGCAACAGAAAGCCTCCTGGGGATCCCCTGCATGCAATCGGCAGGGCTGGGTTGCAGGGTGGGGGCGGCGTTGGGGGGCAGCCATGCGCTAATATTAGCCTCCATGTTGAGTGCTACGCTTAGCCATGTCTGAGCCATACACCGCCATAGCATGACTCTGCTTCTGCTGGACTGTCTGCAGGGTCTACTGTAGTAGTCACTTTTGCACGTGCCTTCACATATGGAAACACTGTGTACACAAAACATTACATTTAATCAATAAATATTCTGGCAATAAATATATATACATTAGGGATGTAATGATGATATAATTTCAAATTAATCACACATTTTCTATATGTTGGAAATGTACCTTAAAGGGAGATTTGTCAAGTATTTAATACTCTTATCAACATGGGAGTGGGCAGATACGCTGCTTTATGAAAATATATGTACTGTATATATTTAGTATAAAAAATGAATCAACAACACAAAACAACGACAGATATTGTCCAGAAAACCCTCACAGGTACTGCATTCAGCATAAAACAATATGCCCAACAGGCAACAACAGCTGTCAGTGTGCTGACTTGACTATGACTTTTGCCCCAAACTGCCATGTGATTATCATAAAGTGGGCATGTCTGTAAAGGGGAGACTCGTGGGTACCCATAGAACCCATTACATTCACACATCTGGAGGTCAGAGGTCAAGGGACCCCTTTGAAAATGGCCATGACAGTTTTTCCTCGCCAAAATTTAACGTAAGTTTGGAGCGTTATTTTGCCTCATTTGCGACAAGCTAGTATGACATGGTTGGTACCGATGGATTCATCAGGTTTTTCTAGTTTCATATGATACCAGTATCTTCACTCTAGCTTTAAAACTGAGCCCATTACAATCTAAAAAGTTGCGTTAATGCGTTAAAGAAATTAGTAGCGTTAAAACGAATTTGCGTTGACGCGTTATCACATTAATTTTGATAGCCCTAGTTTCAATACTTGTAAATTGTAAATAATAATACACATATAATATGAATAAATAATAATACATACATAAATATGAACATATTATTGAATTTTAATTCTGAGGGAAACAAGGTGCAGTATACGAGAAGTGATGTTAAGATGAACTTTTAAATGAAAAAAACACCAAGCTAATAAGCAGAAATAGTTTGTGGGTGGGAAGTCGGTGAGGGATCACATCCTCGTCGCTGCGCTAGCAACTCCTATTCGTTGGTATGTTTCCTCATAGAGGGGGATCGGATCAGGGGGGAACAGTGTAAACCTTGTGGAGCTCCTTGCTGCTTGTGAAAAGGAAGCAGCTGCTGACATCACGTGTATCAGAAGAAATGATGCATTTCAAACTAGGGAGAAAAGTTGTCAAAAATAAAAATAGATATATACAATGCAACAATGACAAAAACTACGTAATTTAAAATTATATTTCACCAACAAACTGGTGAAGGTGATTTAACCTTGGATTGCATCCCTGTATACACCTAGAACTTGTGGCCAGTCTCTCAAAATAACTTTGATCTGCAGTCTCTGCTGTGCAGGATGCAGCTCCCGGTAGATCATGCTACCTCCAGCTCCACCAGGAGCATATCTCCCCAACACAGTGCAGATCACCCTCTCTCCCTGCGGTGAAGGCTAAGACGGGCTTTACAGGCTGGCCTTCTAACATAACCTGCCCTTGACGCCAGACTGTGGTGCACCTACAGAAGTGCTGGCCTGCAGTATATTTGCCCACGCCATGGAGGCTGTCTGCTCTCTCTTCATACGATGAATCTTAGCACGACACAAATCGATTAAGCAGCAGCCGGGATTATTTTAAACATTTCCTCTCAAATATTAATTTGAGTAGAGTTTTATTTTTCTCTTCCTAACTTGTACAAAATCCAGAAGGCTCAGGCTGTGGCTGCGTTGTAAACGTGTATCCTTGAATCGGTGTGAAGATACCATAGGGAATCAATGTGTTCTTCCAATCAGCCTGCATGACGTGGTCAGGCTAGGGCAGAGAGGGGATTGATCTATTTGAGCAGACACAATGTCAATACTGCCGTCTACTCAGTGTAAGATGTAGCTGCTCTCGTGTCCTTCACACATGCATCCTTGCTACGCTTGCTGCTACGGGCTATTAATTATGGCACATTCATCACTCAAATCATCGTTCAAATTCATGGTTTTTAACAGCCACTGGAAAACTTAACTTTGGTCATATTGCATTTTGAAACAACTGTATGAAATAACTAAAATGTCTGTCTTGACAGGGACTAGGTGAAACTAGACAAAAAAAGACACAGAAACATCCCTACTGGGGAGAACCCAAAAAAAAAAAAAATTCTGAATCAGGGCTGGAGACTAACGCGTCCCATCATCCCAGGGACAATAGAACATTTCTCTGATACGCTGTGACAACAAATCTGCGTTGACATTGGCAGGAGGAGAGCTAGTAACGTTAGCTGTTAGCAGCCAGCGGCCAGCACAGTCTGCTTTGTTAAATAATGCAGCTTACAGCTAACATACGGAGGTTACATTGAGTTACATTATGATAAGTTCAAGCTCTATTCAGTAGAAATTAGATTTTTAAATCATCAGTTTCATCACGATATGATATATCTATTTAATGGATGACGATACAATATTTGCTGATATCACAAAGTCTGCCACGATATGATTTTGATTTGATTCAGGGACCTGCGATTGATACGAGACAATATCATATGCCCATTTAAAACAATCCTTTACAGTTATATCAACTCACAAAAAGCAACTAAAATATGACTTGACAATTTTATTACTGGGCTCTGTAGGAAAGAAGTGCGCTTGGACGGAAATGGTGACACAGACGTGCCATGGGAATTTTAAAATAAAAGCGTATCTTAAAGGTGGCGGTATCTAGTGGTGAGGTGAGGAGATTGCAACCAACTGAAGCCTCTCCCGTGTGCTAAGCGTGATGGAGAGCTACGGTGTCCAAGGCGAAAAGCGAATGGCCTTCTCGAGAGCCATTTGAAGCAGAGCCAGTGCGTAGAGAGTTTGTGTATGTGGAAAGTGAGTGGTGAAGCGAGAGAGAGAGAGAGCGGCGGCAATGGGAGCGAGTAACGTTATCAACTCTGGCCCAAGCAGGAAAAGTTACAGTGTTTGGTTTGTCTGTTCTGGGCTACTGTAGAAACATGGCAGTGCAACATGGCGAACTCCATGGAGAGGACCCGCTCCCTATGGAGATATAAACGGCTCATTCTAAGCTAACAAAAACACAACAATTCTTATTTCAGGTGATTATACACAAAAGAAAACATACTTATTAATATTATGTTACATTTCCATCCCCCTAATTGTTACACACTGGTCCTTTAAAGATGATATGTATCGATGTTTTCACTTTGCATTGATGACATTGGATTGTTGACTATTGAATCAATACATCGATGTAGCGTTACACCCTTAGTAAAAATGAGTATTGGGCGAAGGTAAATTATAACGTTATCATGATGTGTTCAAATGGAATCTTTGAAATACGCAAGAAATAGTATGGAAACGGTAATAAAGGAATGTAAATTGAAGTACATGGGACTTTTTTACCGTTGTATCGACAACTTAATTTCTGATATCCCTAATCCCTCCTACTTCAAAACCAATTTCAATCTGGTATGTAGAGGGATGTGCTTGTATAATTACTGGCATAATTGGTAGCTGTCATGTCACCACTGAAATTTTCACTTGTTACTGGCAAAAGTAGTAATATTACATGTGACAGGTGACCACCTAGATCTGATTGTTCATCCCTCCTGTAAAATAGATGCATAGAGAGAATTTGAGTGTGGGTATCCCTCCAGAGATAGCTCGGGTACCCCCCACCACACACACACACACACACACACACACACACACCTCCGTGCCTTTCCTCGGGGAAAACATGATCTATCTCCTGGCGGGCAGGCCAATTAAAAACCAATCAGCCTGCTCGGAGTGCGCTGGTAATGGGAAAGCCACGGCAATGGAGGAAGTGGGGCTGATTAATGGACATTTTCACCTTGTGGCATAACAGCCTCCCACAGGGATCCATCACCCCTGGGGACAGCGCTCACCTACACCTCAGGCCCCACACCTATCCAGCACTGTCACACATAGTGTATGAGTTGCAAATGTCTGAGCATAAGATTATGAGCATAAAGTGCCAGACTAGGTTATTGTAGCTTTATGTTAGCCTGTCTGACCAGTAGGCCACTGGGATCACTTATTGTAACTAAGGCTGTCAAAAGTTAACGCGATAACGCGTTAACTAAATTTTGTTTTAACGCCACCAATTTCTTTAAGGCATTATCGCAACTTGCGATTTTTAATTAACCTCTTAAAAATCCACTATTCGTTCTTTCGGAGGTTGTAGCATTAGGCTCATTTTAAAGCTAAAGTGAAGATACTGCCATCATATTAAACTAGAAAGCCTAATGAATCTATCGGTACCAACCACGTCATACTAGCTTTGCCAAACTTAGGCTAAATCTTGGCGAGGAAAAACGGTCATGGCCATTTTCAAAGGGGTCCCTTGACCTCTGACCTCCAGATCAGTGAATGTAAATGGGTTCTATGGGTACCCACGAGTCTCCCCTTTACAGACATGCCCACTTTTTGATAATCACATGACGTTTGGGGCAAGTCATAGTCAAGTCAGCACACTGACACACTGACAGCTGTTGTTGCCTGTTGGGCTGCAGTTTACCATGTTATGATTGGAGCATATTGTTTTATGCTAAATGCAGTACCTGTGAGGGTTTCTGGACAATATCTGTCATTGTTTTGTGTTGGTAATTGATTTCCAATAATAAATATATACATGCATTTGCATAAAGCAGCATATTTGTCCACTCCCATGTTGATGAGAGTATTAAAGTTTCAGTAGGCAGTATATTTTTGGCATCATTGGGCAAAAATTCCATAATAACCTTTCAGCCTATTCAGCGCTGCCTGGTTTGACCGTTTGGTCGGAGTTGGTGAGTGATTGACAGCAGGCTCTCATTTAAAGTACATTTTAAACAGATAAAAAAATGTGATTAATGGTGATTAAATATGTTAATGGACAGCCCTAGTTGTAAGGTGGCGTCCTAACTAAATCAGGGCAGCTTTGCTCTACATCTTTTCATGATTAGACATTAGAGGCCATTTCAGATGGAGGTTATGCTGGTCAACTACTCTGGAAATGCAGCTCCTGGAATGTTCCTAATAGTATTAATAGCTAAACCTCTGCCCTGGTATTTACAGGCTTTGGAGTTGATGTCTATAGCCTATTTATTTGTTTTGTCAGCTAAAAGCTGGACTTTCCCAGAGGGTGCAGACACATTTTTAACAGTAGGGTCAAGACTTGCTAAGGAGGAGTGGAGAAAAGTGTGTCTGTGTCTTTCCCTCAGGTGCCATTGTAAGGCAGCGAGCATTCAAAAAGAAAAGTATTAAACGGTGCGAGCGAGGTTCGTTCCATTTCAGGAGCCGCTGTGACCTACTTCACACAGCCAGGCAGCTAGCTGTAAATAAGGATTTTCATAACCTGGTTTGGCCTTTTCCCATTAGAGGCACAACTGTGTCTTGAAGAATATTACAAAGAGCACAGGAGCAGCTGTTTGGAGCGCTGCTACGATATCATCAAAGCACTGACCTTGAGACTGCTTGTGTTGTTGTCATGCCATTACAATTAGCTTCGGTACTACATTTAGTACGGACTGAAGGTTGCGTATGCAAACCGTGATAGAAAGGGAAGGTACACAAGCAGGCAATTCAATCTCGTGCCCCCTGCCAAACCTTTTGTTTTCTACGTCCAGACCCCTCCCACCCTTCATACAAACACCATCAGCTAGTTTACTAAACTAAACCTCACATCCATCAAGTTGTAGCTGAAAGTCGACAAGAAGTTCAATGACGTGCGCAACTGTTAGATGTTTGCCTGATATGTTACTGAACCGGGTCTCACAGGAAGCCGTAGAAATACCACGACATTACACAGACATTCCACGTGACATGACTACGCATTTTGGCGTTTTCGCATGTCATTTGTATGCCACGCAAACGTCCGCAGTTGGGTTTAGGCAAGAAAACCACTTAGTTAGGGTAAGGGAAAACATCATGGTTGGGCTTAAAATAAGTAAGTATACTAAGTAAAACACAAAATCAAGAAAGGCATACTTATTGCACGCTAAACGCCTTGCGCATTATCGTGGCATTTATATGCGGTTTTGTGCGAACGGGCTGTGTTACTATATGTGTACAAGGGCATTATTAGATTTCTAAGCATGCAGTATTTTGATAAAACATGGCAAGCATAAATATTGATTAATAATTCAGAAATATAGTTTGTCTGTCACACTTTGACTTAGATGCGTCTTTGACATGGCTCATAATTATAAAAAGTAGAAAGGCTGCAACCATTGGGATGGGCATGTTTGGATCAAGCAAAGCATAGCTTCAACATAACTTTACTTTGTTTACGTGTTACTGTAAAATGAAATTCACTTGCTGTAAAGTCAAATTTATTTATTATAGGTTCAGCCTGCTTATTTTGCATAAACTTGTACAAATTGAATCAACTGTAACATCCGCACCTGTTGACATTTTCTCTCTGGAAACAATGACAAGATGAATCAGAAAACTAAATGTTTCGATCAAAACAACACCCGCCTCCTCAGTAGTGACGCTAGCACTGTAGCGTCACTACTGACGGTCAAGAACGTCCCCACATACATTGGGTCAAAGAGACAAAGACTTTGTCCGTATGTCTACTTAAATCTTCCCATCACAGCATATCAAGGTATACAGGAATGTAGGAGAAAAGAAAGAAAGAAAGAAACAGGAAAGAAAAGAAAAAAGAAGAGGACTGCTAGGCCGGTCTAGGGGAAAGTGGTGTGATATTGGAAAATGATTACCAAACAGGCATCCATTATTCAACAGGGCAATCAGGGAGGGCACAATCTCCTTATTTATGCTAGCTCTGTAAATCAGATTTGTCGGTTTTGATCACTCTAAAATCTCCCAGTCACACGCCGGCAATATTGGGGGAATATTACACTGTCTAATGGGTAATTGATGACGGCATGTGACACCGGCCGAGACGAATGGACGGCCTACAGGAGCAAGGAGGGGGGAGGTTGGAGGTGTGGGGAGAGGAGAGGAGCTGACTATTGAGTGTAGCGTTGCATTCAGCAGGCGTATTCCAGGTCTCCTCATATACAGGCTGCATCCTGGTTTCTGCACTGATGTGCAGGACAGAATGAAGTGTATGTGCAGCTGACGAAAGAGGGCATTGTATTGCTTCAATCAGGACTCGCGGCTGGTGTTTGGAGTTTATGCAATCTGGATGTGTGTGTATGCGAATAAATGTGTGGGATTGTTTTATGCATGTGTGTGTGTGTATGTGTGATGGTCCGATGCCTATACTACAGTGTTGGGAGGCAGGCAGGCAGACATGATGTGCTCTGAGTCACAGCGTCTCTTTGAGGGTGGCCTGACCTCTGCCTTCAGCTCCGCTTCACAGGACAGCAGCAAATAAGAGGTGTCATCGCATGACAGCAGCATAGCCCCTCTTTAGGACTGACGGCTCATCGAACGCACACACACACAAACACACACAAACACACACACACACACACACACACACACACACACACACACACACACACACGCACACATACACACACGCGCGCACACACACACACACACACACTTATGCGGTACCAGACATTCGCCAGTGCGGGCAGGGATATGTGTACACATGCATGCAAGTCTAGGCAACAGTTGGAACATAAATAGACATAGATGCCTAAATATTGACACGCACACACATTTCCACACAAATTGCCAGGAAAACACAGCGCAGATCAATAAGTTTGTTTTGTGAACATACAGCTTTTGTTTGGGGAACAATGATTTGGATTCAGTTTTGACCACTTAGTGCTTATGGCTTGCTTTGACTAGCTCCGAAAATCAAACTCAGATGCAGAAAGGATTGTGTCAGACAACAATCCGAGAACACTCATTTTTGATTTGGCTCCTTTTTAAGGGGTTGTCAGTAGGGATGTCACCATACCACACATTTAGTAGTCAATACCAATACCAGTGAAACTGCATGATGCTCGATACCAATTCCATACCACGGTAAAAAACTCTAAAACTCTAAAACATTAAATGGCATGTACCTCAACATCCACTCCTTAATTACCGTTTGCATACTGGTTCTTGTTATGAAGTTAAACAGGTCATAATTCCCTCTCTATTATTTATTTTAAATTGCTGTGAAAACATCTCCTTCAAACATCTGGATTTATTAAAGTTTCTCACCAAAAACTACATTTTATAAGATTACATTTCAACACGTCATGATGGCGTTATAATTTACCTTCGCCTCATACAAATTTTTACTGGATAGAGCCTGAACGCATCAAAATGTACATCAATAGAGTGCTCCAGGGATGAAGTATTTTCGTAGGCCAACCAGGAAGTTAGCATCACCTCGACAAAAAGCCAACCGGATTGTTCCATTGGGTTTTGGATTATTGCAGAAAATCAGCTCTGAGGCAAACACACATTTATGATGCTTATATGTTTTGTTCAGCAAGATAACCTTCACAAATGAACACCACTTTTATGATTTTTGAAGTGTGAATGCAATCAGCAGAAGTAAAAAGCTAACGTTAGGCTGTAAACCAGCTACACCACGGTCGCATGAACGTGAGTTTACACAACGAGGCTGTAAAGGAGGACGAGTCGGCGTGATGACGTTTAGTAGTCTCATTTAGACACTTGTTAGCAACCGCCTTTTTTAAGACACGTAAAAGCTTCAAAAATCACGACTGGAGTATTTACTAACGCATTTTATATCGTAGAACAAAACATTAAAATCTCTTCAGCTTGTGTTAACCACAGACCTGATTTCAGGCATCTAACTAAAAACCCTCTGACGTCTAGACGAGGGAACCAGAAGTGCTAAAATGCTAACTCATTTCTGGTTTTAGGACTCATTCCTGTAGCACTCTATGGAACCTCCTGTGTTTAAATCATTAGCAGTTAGCAGTCAATTAGCAACACAGTCCTGCACAGAGTTAACTGCTAACGTTACCTAGCTCTCGTCCTGATGATTTCAACACAGATTTGTTGTTCGCAATATAGCATTATCAGGGAATAAATATGGTGTGTCCCCTGGATGACAGGACTCCGTTAGTCTCGAGTCCTGAGGGTACCTACTGTAGAAAAACGAGTACCGTCATGTTTTCAGAATTTTGGCATTGACTTGGTAGTAGTGCGTCATCACTAAGTTGTTTGTTGCTACTTTTAGGGAATTACAAGAAGCAGAGTGAGATGAAGTCATTATCCTGTTTTGGACAGGGATGCAATTTATAGCCTGACATTTACAAAAAAAATATGGTATGTTGAAAACAACAAATAAAGCTTTTGATTACACTTAATAGCACTGTTCTAAGAGGAATAATACATGATGAGGGCTGTGCTCTGTTACTACATGTACTTTGGCTAAGTAAGGTTGCAGGGACGTCAGTGTTAATAATCAGTGTGATGAAGGTGTACGAGAAGTCTTTATGCACACGCCTCCTGTGTATGTGTGTTTTTGAGTGTGTTAGTAGGCAGAGGCGCCGCTCCTCAAACTAGGGCATATTCACCTGCTACCTGGAGGCCTCCTCAGACACGGCCCCCTGAAACCGCTGACAAGGCACCTCTGGGCCTCCCTGCTAACTCCCCCCAACACACACACACACACACACACACACACACACACACACACACGCACACACACACACACACACACACACACACGCACACACACACACAGTCTCTCCTCATGTACCCTCTCCCTGTCTGTCCTTCCTTTGCTCTCTCTGTCATTTCCTTTATCTCAGCCTGTCTCTCTCTTTCTGTCTCTGCACTCTCTCCAGCCCCTCCCTCGCCTGTCTGTCTCCCAAAAATGTTGTCTCTCCTCCCCCCGTCCCCTCCCTGTGTCTACGGTTTAGCTCTGGCTCTGACTGCAGTGCATCTCTGTGTCATTGTTATCCCGGTGTCTGTAACAGGATTTTCCCTCCTAGTGGATGATTAGTTCAAATAGAACTGCGAAGAGGGGGGTGCAAGTTTTGCCTTCACTTCTTGATCTCAGTTCAGCGGTTAACGAGGCGGATGGATCACATATTTGCTGTTAACAAGGAGGATGCCGTCGTTTCTCATTCTCCCCTCACCAATTGCGCCCCACAGTCCCATGCATAATAAATCAGACTCTCTGTGTCAGCGTCGGTCTCTGCATACAGACAAGAAAGTCACAGTGTGATCTGCAACAAAATGCAGGAGGAATTCGAAGCTCCAGATTTTTGTTTCCCTTCCATCGCTGCAATGTATTCAGGTCATTGCCAGGTCTCTGTTAAAACGGTTCTCTGCTTTGCCTGTGTTAGGCTCCCGCATCTTGTTCATTTTTACTACAAATTTCTGCACCCCCTGCCCTGAATAAACAGCGCTACACATTTTTATTTCTTTAGTCTTAGCCCTCGCCACCGCTCCGCTTCCCGAAAAGAAGGCACTGCCCTGCTCTTGTAAATGACCTAATTTTCCTGCTCGGCCCAGCGTTTTCTGATGTGAGCCGTTCCAAAATAGCTTGGCTACAGCAAAGCGTGGCAAACTCATTTCCATCTTGCATAACAGGGACCAAACATCCCCCCCCCCCCCTCTCCTTCCTAAGCTCATTGGCGAGATGGCACATACTCTCACAAGCTGAATGTCAGCTTCCCACCTCATTGTATGAGGATGTGATATTAGGCATTTCACTAATTCATTTGCATCCCAGTTTGTGCATTATGTCTCTTCAATGCAGTTTGTATTGAACATATTGAACTTAAATGATCAAACTAATAGAATGTATGGCTTTGTCCAAAATCACATACTATGCTCTACATACCCAATAGGTGTACTATTGTTCAACATACTTTTGTGTGAATAAACAGTAGTATTTATCTTTTTGGACCCACTGACCAGTAATGTACGTCGTCACGTCCTAAGAGCCTCCTTGCCGGTTGAGATGTGTAACCATGGTAACCCGTGCCAACCTCATGTGGCCAAAATGACAATTTGTGAGAATCAAAGTCTGAATTCATTTAAAATATATATATTATGCCTAGCAAAGTGAAATCTTATACGTACAGTTAAATTGAAGCGTTATTGATGTTACAGAGCTGTCCCTCAACGTCTGTTTTGAACGTTGTCATCACTACCACATTGCATTGTGGGATATTTATGCCGCCGTAGTGTCCAGCATTGTATACTGTAATATTTCACCGGAAATAGTACTCAATTCGCGTACTATTGGTTTCATAGACCTACTAAAATATCTCACATTGTTTTAGCGTACAAAATAGCATTTTAGTGTGGAATTTAAGATGCAACCAATGTGTTCGGTCCAAAATAAAGAATAAAGGAATGGAAAAGGACACATAGTAGTCGCACTGCAAAGGTAGCAAAACAGAATCAAAAGGATTCCAGAAGGATTCAGGGCAACATATTCAGACTATGATCTATATTTTATACCATAACATCAAAATAACTGTTCATGCTATAAAAAACCCATTACAGCACAGTACTGTACATTGCAAGCCCTGCATAATATCACAGTAAGACGGCATTACAGAACAGTATAAGGACCGTACATGCAATTGGCCCATATCTACTCCCTGTCATTGAATTGGCTTTGGATGGAGATAATGAGGAGTAGGGGGTTGAGAGAGGAATCATTATTTTACCCATGGCTGCGGCGCTTCTTAACGGGGTCTGTAGGGCGCCTTCACAAAGCTAATGTAGAGAAATGGAAACAGATGGAAGGCATGATTATTTGATCTGCAAAGAGCTCTTGGTGGGCTTTGTAGTAACTGGACTAGACTGCTTAGAGGCAAGAGAGTGGGTTGTATACGTCTGTGGGGGTGTGTATGTGTGTTCTGAGGGAAGTGCGTTAATGTGCCTTGGTTTGTGGGTGGCTATTGTTTGTGCGTGGATGCCCGCATGCCAGTGTCCATCTGTTCCAGTGCTTGAATGCATCTCACGTGCCCGCATACTCCTCTAACGATACGATTATTTGTTTCACACATCAAACATATGGCCTTCTAATTAGGATTGAGCAATGAGCGGCGATACAGGTAGAAAACGCAGTATATGCAGTGTACAGGTCTGTTGTTTGGTGCTGAAGGCTGTGTGTGCGTGTGTGCGCCGCTTTGCTACACACCACCTTGCCATGCTTCCTGTTAATTTGGTAGCTGTGCAGAGCTGTGTACCTGAAGGCAGAAGCAAGGCTGAGTTTGTGCAAGAAGGACGCTCCATTCTGTTCATTCACAGATACACATGCGCACGAATACAGTCACAGAGTGCAGGTCTCATCTGCTTCACTCCTACACACTAGGGGTGGGAAAGAACACTGATTCAGCTATGCATCGCGATTTTTGTTTTTACGATTTTTAAATAGATGTTTTAATGCCAGAATCGATATATTTGCTTCATTTGAATCTATGTGGAGGTAGAAGGAAGTTACCGCTTTTATTGTTGTAGTCTGAGTAACGTGACGTCATATCCATTCCGTATCTGTCAACCAAAACAAACCGCAGCTGGCCGCAGTGCGTTACATACATGCTGAAAATCAAACATTCTTATTGTATTAATTTAGATATTTTCCAAAGTGAAAGTCCCTAGAAGTGTACGATTCAACTTTTTCCCGTGGTATAGTGTTAAAAAAGTTAACAAAAATCACAATAATTTGTAATATCGAATCGCAATACTTAAAAATCACAATACATATTGAATCGGCACCCAAGTATTGTGATAGTATCGAATCAGGAAATAGGTGTATCGTCCCTGCCCTACTACACACATGCTGTATATACTGTAGATGTGTATTTATTAGGGCTGTCAATCGATTCAAATGTTTTAATTGCGATTAATCGCATGATTGTCCATTGTTAATCGCAATTAATTGCAAATTAATCGCACAATTTTTAACTGTTCAAAATGTACCTTAAAGGGAGATTTGTCAAGTATTTAATACTCTTATCAACATGGGAGTGGACAAATATGCTGCTTTATGCAAATGTATGTATATATTTATTATTGTAAATCAATTAACAACACAAAACAATGACAGATATTGATCCAGAAACCCTCACAGGTACTGCATTTAGCATAAAACAATATGCTCCAATCATAACATGGCAAACTGCAGCCCAACAGGCAACAACAGCTGTCAGTGTGTCAGTGTGCTGACTTGAGACTTGCCCCAAACTGCATGTGATTATCATAAAGAGGTCAGAAGTCAAGGGACCCCTTTGAAAATGGCCATGACAGTTTTTCCTCACCAAAATGTAGCGCAAGTTTGGAGCGTTATTTAACCTCCTTCCCGACAAGCTAGTATGACATGGTTTCCAATGGATTCATCAGGTTTTCTAGTTTCATATGATACCAGTATCTTCACTGTAGCTTTAAAACTGAGCCGCTACAACCTACAAAATCGCAAATTGCATTGATGCGTTAAAGAAATTAGTGGCGTTAAAACGAATTTGCGTTAACTTTGACAGCCCTAGTATCTATGCATAGACACCACTGTCAGTGTCTGTACTGTAATGGCTGTCAAACCCAAAAAGAGCATTCCCACTGTGATGAATACATTCACACACATCAAACATACAGAGGCATATGGCTCTATATTGTACAACCCGCACACAATAGAGAGAGAATTAGTCAGGCTCTGTATTATTCTATTGATCTTGCTGCAATGCCAGAGCTGTCTCCATGCCTCTCTGCACAGTATTCACAGCTACAGCTGCACTCCCCATATACTAGCCCTGTGTGGATTGGCTGCACAGAGCGGCACACACACAGACATCAAACTACTGTATGCAAGCAGATAAACCCAAGACAGTACAGGGACACACACAAAACATACAGCCTCTCGCTTCATCCCGACACACATTCACCGAGTGGGGTACATTATCACATGTGGTTCCCCGTCAGGCGAGGGGTTGGGGGACGTGACTGGCTGGTATGTGTGTGTGTGTGTGTGTATGCGTGACTGGCGGGCCACACCTGTCAACAGTACTCTATAGGCTGGGTGCTGATGCTATCTGACAGCCTGGCTGCCATGGCAGTGTGTGTGTGTGACCGTTTGGATGAGTCATTGTTATGCCCCCACTGCTATTTTCCCCAGAGGACCCTCCAGTGTCTGACTGGTGGTTTCAATGTGTGTGTGTGTGTGGTTTTTGTCTGGCTGTGTGTTCAGATCCTATTAACAGCTGGCGTCTTACTCACACGGTAAACAAACACGTTGAACCATCAAAATTTGTAGTGATCTAGTCTCTAGTAGTGTTTGCACCGTGCCTCTGCAACACATTCAAATCTGTGATGTGCTGCAACGCTTGTATCTGTAACACATCAGTCTGCTTGCATTCATAGGAAGGATTTACATTAAAGAACAATACCTTTTCACCAAATTGGCTCATTGTAATGCAAATCACGTCGCCTTAAACTTTATGTTTCAGCCCACTTCACATTGTAGCAAACGACTACTTTCTGGATGCGACTCTCAGACACCATTCTTCAATCATGGCCGCCACAGACCCAGCATTATGAAGCAGCTGTACCCTCCAGTGCCTCTCAGCAGCACATGCATTTGGCTGAAATATTCAGCCCAGCTCCCAGCGTTACCTTGCATGTATAATTACCGGATATGCTGCCTGCCGCTGATAACTCTCCCAAACAATGTTTGAAGGGGGAAGGCGGCGATGAATTCCCAATGAAGTGTGAAAAAGACTGATTAAAATTGCCGTGGTCAAAAGCCAGCGCACCAGTGTGTTCTGCTCTCGCGGACCAGGGGAGATGGGGAGACAGGTTCTGCAGTCGAGATAGCTAGCTTTTTTTTTTTTCTCTATACTGTGCTTGGGATTGGTTTTTGGTTTCTATTTTGGTCCACAGTGGAAATTATATTGGCATATATTTTTATGTTTTTGGCTGAGCTCGTCGTTATGAAAGAAACGCATTTGGTGCAATCCTTGAGCGGTTCCATTCAGTAAAGGGTTGGTTGTACAGCATAAATTCTCAGAGTGCAAGAGGTTCACAGGTTCATGTTGTTTATAAGGAAAACAGAAGAGTAACAAAGCTATGTCTGCTGCTAAAATCAATCAATCATTGTTGTTAGCGGGATGCAAGATTGGCAGGAAGATTGTCCTCAAAGACAATCGCTTCATGATCCCCAAGATGAGTGTGTCTCTGTGTGTATGCTTTGCAGCTGTATGTGTTGTTAATTGTTAATGTATGATTTAGGGCTGTCAAAGTTAACACGATAATAACTCGTTAACACAACTTTGTTTTAACGCCACAAGTCTCTAACGCATTAACGCAACTTTTAGGTTGTAGCAGGGTTTAAAGGTGGAGTGAAGATACTGCTATCATATGAAACTAGAAAACCTAATGAATCCATCAGTACCTGCCATGTCATACTACCTTTTTGCAAAAGAGGCTAAATAATGCTGCAAACTTGCTCTAAACTTTGGTGAGGAAGAATTGGCATAGCCATTTTCAAAGGGGTCCCTTGACCTCTGACCTCCAGATATGTGAATGTAAATGGGTTCTATGGGTACCCACGAGTCTCCCCTTTACAGACATGGCCACTTTATCAAGATACAGGAGGTATAAAACATCACAGAGACAAGAATAGAGCAACCTGAAACTATTATAAACAGCAAAACCTAAAAAAAATGTAAGGCTGTCAAAGTTAATGCAATAATAACACGTTAACGAAAATACATTTTAATGCCACTAATTTCTTTATCACAACTTAATATTTTTAGGTTGTAGTGGGCTCAGATTTAAATCTAGAGTGAAGATACTGGCATCATATGAAACTAGAAAACCTAAGGAATCAGAACCTGGCAAAGTTTGTCGTGAAGGAGGTTAAATAACGCTCCAAACTTGCATTCAATTTTGGAGAGGAAAAACTGTCTGTCCCTCGACCCCTGACCTCCAGATCAGTGAATGTAAATGGGTTCTATGGGTACCCACGAGTCTCCCCTTTACAGACATGCCCACTTTATGATAATGACATGCAGTTTGGGGCAAGTCATAGTCACGTCAGCACACTGACACACTGACAGCTGTTGTTGCCTGTTGGGCTGCAGTTTGCCATGTTATGATTGGAGCATATTGTTTTATGCTAAATGCAGTACCTGTGAGGGTTTCTGGATCAATATCTGTCATTGTTTTGTGTTGTTCGTTGATTTCCAATAATAAATATATACATACATTTGCAATAAAGCAGCATATTTGTCCACTCCCATGTTGATAAGAGGATTAAATACTTGACAAATCTCCCTTTAAGGTACATTTTGAACAGATAAAAAATGTACGATTAATCGCAATTAAATATTTGAATCAATTGACAGCCCTAGTATGATTACATGTATTATATGACGTTTGTGTGTGCGAGTTCTTCTTGTGTGCTTGATGATACAAACTGTATATACTGTATATGTGTGTGGCTGTGTACCACAGCTGAGGCGCCCGGGAGCCTATTTGCAGAGGGGAGGGAGGGATGGATGGCGTCTCGTTCGAGGCGTGTGGGCGTCAAGCTCAGGGCACCTAATTACAGCCCCGGCTCCCACAGCCTGCCTGCGTCTCCCTCAGCCCCCATGTTTGGGTGCATCTTTCCCTGGCAGAGTCAGACGATACGCTCCTCTCGTCTCCAAAGCTTTGGTCTCAGGAGGGCTCCACCTTAGCACAAAGCACGGCTGTGTCTGATTAGCCGCCTTAAATGAGATCCCTAGCTAGCCGGCTATATTGTCATTCTCTTTGTTGACAGTTATGAGACGGGCTGCCAGACAGACACCCGGTGCATTTAGCGCGGTAGCTTGATCAGGATATTTCTGTATCATGTCTTTGGCATTACAAATCTGAGGGGACCTCATTTGGGCTAGTTGAGAAACTAGTTAGCCAGCTAGATAGCTATGAGCCTCAGGGCTAACAAGCCCTGACTAATATAGCTTTTTTTTTATTTTTCTTCCATTCTCTTCTTGTACAGTTCAATAATTGGTAGTTATTAGTGAGCTTGCTGGAAGCGGAGCTGGGTAGCTGGTTAACCCCTTCCTCCCTAAAAGGACGGCAGCTGTCTTTCATCTCATTTCAGAGGATTAAAAGATGGATAGAGAGAGTAGGAGAGAGAGAGAGACAGAGATGGATGCCTATAGTGGGGGTTGGTTATTATTTTTTGCCAGCAGCAGATGCCAGGCACAGTGGTTTCAACCGGGCACACTTTAAAACACAACGCAGCTGCCTGCTCTGCATCTGGGCACCGGATAGAAAGAGGAGGGAGGAGAGGAGAGAAGAAGGAAATAAGAATGAGAGAGAGCAGGAGACAGACTGTGTAGGGAGAAATAGATGAGGCTAGAAGAAGGAGGAGAGAGGGGAAGAAACAAAGGCTGACACAGATAACATCTATCAGCGCAGCAGAAACATGGGCCGGGTATACCATTCTAAATAGAGAGATACCCACGTCCCCCCTCCCACCTCATCCCCAGTTTAGTATTCCCTTCCAAAAGCTGGGAACCACTAACTGGGCCAATCCACAACAGGGATTAGCTATCTCGCTGCAGAGGCATTTAAATGTGCTCATAGCAAACTCTGCGCTTTATGTGGGAGTGACTGTAAACACAAACACATACTGAGGTGTCAGAGAGAAGAAAGAGAAAAAAGAAACACACGCTTTACTATTGTTTTTACTGTTTTTTAAGGGATGTCACATAGAATTTTAATACTATAAAGAAGACATGTTACAAAGAGAATGCAATATTATAGCATTACATTCAAATATTGAGATGTAATGCGATGTTCTCATGAAACAATCGGTAACAACAGGACACTGCACACAAAGAAAGAAGGAATATCAAAAGCAGAAAAATGGACCAAAAATTGACAATGGATGCAAAATAATCATGTGAGTGAAAACTTATGAATATCCAACACATTAGAAAGATCAAAGTCTGTGGAGACAAAGGCTGTATTCCAAACCTCATACTATACTAGTGGTACAACCTCATACTATACTAGTGGTACAACCTCATACTATACTAGAAGTACAACCTCATACTATACTATTAGTACAACCTCATACTATACTAGTATTACAACCTCATACTATACTAAAAGTACAACCTCATACTATACTAGTAGTACAACCTCATACTATACTAGTAGTACAACCTCATACTATACTAGTAGTACAACCTCATACTATACTAGTAGTACAACCTCATACTATACTAGTATTACAACCTCATACTATACTAAAAGTACAACCTCATACTATACTATTAGTACAACCTCATACTATACTATTAGTACAACCTCATACTATACTAGTATTACAACCTCATACTATACTAAAAGTACAACCTCATTCTATACTAGTAGTACAACCTCATTCTATACTAGTAGTACAACCTCATACTATACTAGTAGTACAACCTCATACTACACTAGTAGTACAACCTCATACTATACTAGTATTACAACATCATACTATACTAGTATTACAACCTCATACTACACTAGTAGTACAACCTCATACTATACTAGTATTACAACCTCATACTATACTAGTAGTAGGCTACAACCTCATTCTATACTAGTAGTACAACCTCATACTACACTAGTAGTACAACCTCATACTACACTAGTAGTACAACCTCATACTACACTAGTAGTAGGCTACAACCTCATTCTATACTAGTAGTACAACCTCATACTATACTAGTAGTACAACCTCATACTACACTAGTAGTACAACCTCATACTATACTAGTAGTACGTACTGATTTGGCCAACATGTAGCATGTAGCATGTAGCATGCAGTATGCGAACAAAAGCAAGATCTACAGTATGCCACAAACACCCGGATGTCGTACTGATTTGGAACCAGTCTACCTCGCCTACTGTATCCCACAATGCAAAGCTCTGGACCGCTACAGGCTACCATTACAACAACAGCAGCCCAAAACGGCTAGTTTTTTACATTTTTCGTAGCTATTTCATCACTGAATCAACTTCTGAGAATTTTTGAGGCAAGAAATAAACTGTGTAGATTTAGAATATTGAGAGTTTTACAATATTAGATGGCGACTCGAACATTTGTTCGGAGTTTAGAAGCTCCACAATCTGCCGTGACAGCTAGCTAGCGCCTGCTGGGTTCACTAGGTATCCAGCCGTGCAGCAACACTCACAGACCGCTATGAGCTGCTGGAGCTCTCTAGAGACCGGTCTGTAGACAAGAGGCTTTGATTTCATGTTGAAGGATAGTTTGTTTAAATATCACAACTAGGGATCAACCGATATGGGTTTTTTAGGATCGATACCGATACCGATTATTAGTAGTCAAGGAGACTGATAACCGATATTTTTAACCAATATATACATCTGCAGTAAAAATTAAAATCTTGGTGTCAAAAATGTGAATAACACAAAACTTTGTTGAAATACCTTAAAGTATATGTTTAATTTAAAGAGAACTTTTCAATAGCATCTTAAAACAAAAAGGGCAGGGAGCTCCCAGCTTCTTATAAAGTTACCTGAACAGTTTAATAAATAAATAAATAATATCTCTCTGAAGTTTTATAAAGTGTAAAAATAAATAAAACTTAAATTCAACTATTCAACTCTGATAACTGTACATCATCTATGCAGTGTCAGTATGGATTAACACAGGCCTTATACAGTATGCAGTTCCATTACATTACATTACACTGGGCCTCTTTAACAGCAAGATGTGACCGGTACTGGTTTCTATTTATTTATAAAGCCCTTAACTTGCCATCATATATCACATTACATATTACTGATATTATAACACAACTGAACCAATATGTCAATTTAAAACCATGTTAATCAACTATTCTACTCTTTAATGTAACTGATTATAACTGTGTTCTGATTTTGTCTGTTTGTTTTCTTGTTAATTATTTTTTTTGTGCGTGTGTGTGTGTGTGTGTGTGTGTGTGTATTTATGCAGTTCTAATTGTACTCTGAACATCATTGAAAACGAGGGTATGTCCTCAATGATTCCTCGAGATTTAAATAAAAGTTAAATGAATGAATTACGTCTAAAGTCGCTAACAACAATATCCAGCACAAGACAGCCTCCTGGTTTAGACTGAGAGGACCAGCCTTGATAAGTGACGTGTAAGAAATAACGTTACAACCGATCAAATGTTTTTCTAGTCAGCTGGCTAAATTATGGATCAACAAATGAACTTGTTGACATTTGCTACCGCATTCAAGCTCTACGACGCTCCACATCAGCTCACGTTGTTCATGTAAACGTACATGTAAAAACACCAACACATCATACGGGCGAGTAATGGTACATTCGCAAATTAGCAGCCAAAGCAAGTTTCAGTTGCACCGCCACCAATATTACTCAGAGATATAACTAACGCTACTATATTAAATAAATAAACGCTATTATCTCATTATAGTTGACTGAATATCACTGCAACAACGTGCATTTTTCAGACATTTTCAGCGGTGTAACTGGTAAACAAGGCATGCTTGTCATCATATAAATAGATCATAAGATCGTGGTGTTTTTGAAACTTTAGCATAAAGGATTGGGATGTTTATTGGAACTTGCACAACAATATCTTGTGTCTTACCGAGAGGACTCCGTTCCGCTCACCGGAGCTGAGTCTGTATTTTTCTCTTCACGTCTGAGGCATGGTAACCCTCTGTGTTAATTGGTTATTGCTGATGCCGGTAACCAATCAGATAGTGCTTTGGGCGGGACATTGAGCTAGACTGCCCAGTGGAGACTGAGTGGAGAGCGCTGACAGAGAGGAGGCTGATCAGAGCAAAAGTACCGCATTTATAAATTAATTTATTTTATCGGTTATCGGTTTAAAACAATGCCAATACCGACAAAATGCTGAATATCAGCCGGGTCGATAATCAATCGATCCCTAATCACAACACAGATGTCCATTATAAATTAACAGGAACCTGTTTATTTGACTTTTTGGAGTTGAAAAGCTCCACAATCGCCCGCGGGTGTAGTTCGCTGGAGAGCCGGCCACAGAGCAGCAGAGTGGAGAGGGAAGAGGAGAGGGAAGCGGAGATAGAAGAGGAGAGAGAAGAGGAGAGAGAAAAGTAGAGGGAAGAGGAGAGGGAAGAGGAGAGGGGAGAGGAGAGAGAAGAGGAGAGGGAAGAGGAGAGGGAAGAGGAGAGAGAAGAGGAGAGAGAAGAGGAGAGGGAAGAGGAGAGGGGGGAGAGAGAAGAGGAGAGAGAAGAGGAGAGGGAAGAGGAGAGAGAAGAGGAGAGAGAAGAGGAGAGAGAAGAGGAGAGAGAAGAGGAGAGGGAAGAGGAGAGAGAAGAGGGGAGGGAAGAGGAGAGAGAAGAGGAGAGAGAAGAGGAGAGAGAAGTGGAGAGGGAAGAGGAGAGGGAAGAGGAGAGGAAGAGGAGAGGGAAAGAGCAGCCTCTGACGGTGCAGAGAGATACCTGCTGAGACAACATGACCAACAAACAAAAAAATCAAAGTTGTATTTTTCGATAATATTGCAATAGTGCTACGAGTTTGTTCTTTGTCCAGTGCTTTAAGAGCTGCTTTAAAGGCTAAAGCCTGGTCTAGCATACTGCAAAATATATCGCTTTAACTCTTCCATGCTGCATACTACTGAGGAACGCAGTATGCAGTATGTACTGTGTACTGCATACTGCGTTAGTCAGTAGTATGAAGTAGGCGGTTGGAATACAGACAGTGTTGACCTTACATATATTTAGTTTAATGAATATACTGTATACAGCTGTGTATGTGCTTGATGCCCAGGGGAAAATGTGGTGCGTCGCTCTTTGAAAGCTTCCTATCGAGCTGTGTGTGATATGCAAAACAGGGCTAGATTGAAATTTCCTTTCTCTCGCTCCCCACCTGTGGACAGTGGTGCAGGGCAAAAATCAGCGCCACTGAAAAAGGGAATTACACACTATTATTATTTTACGACATGTATAATTTCAAAGACCCTTGCACCACAGTGTGCTTGTTTCTCTCCGTAGGTCTCTCTCTCCCCGTCTCCCTCTCCCCTTTTCTTTTGTTCTACCTCTATTAGAGTTGTCCTTGACTGCCGAGCGTGCGCGCAGTGCAGCCTTTGGTTGAGAGGAGCCAGTCAAACGCTCTCTTGCTCTCCTGTTGAGACAAGAATAGGAGAGGACATGGGAGTGGGAGAGACAGAGAGGATAGCGAGGAAAAAAAGCAAACATCTTCTGTGAATGAGACAGGAAGAGCATTAGCAGGAAGTTGGCTTGATGACTAAGCGTCTAACGACAGGGGAGAGCTTGTTGAATGGATAGACGTTGTCTGCCAAGAAAGAAAGCCTCAGAAATTGTGGTGCATCATCCCTGGAGATGTAGATCTTTTGGTCCTGAAGGACCTGCTCCCCATCGTGGAACGGCAAGATGGCATCCATTAGACTGTTCGCATCCAATATGTGTACTTATAGCTACGGAAGGTAATGCACTGTAATTTGTATATTACCCACGCAATCATGAGCCAGGAGGTGCAGGGCTGCCTCTAAGGAAGTCAGATGATGCAGTATAGTGAGGAGTCCGCGTATAGTGAGGAGGTCCGGCTGGATGGTTGGGTCAAACAAACACAGGACTCGAACCCAGAAGACCGCTTTTCCAAAGTCAACATTAACTTATTTTACCTTAAGGCTGGCCCACACTAACACATTTTGAAAATCTGTCCTTTAGTCGCGATATCAAAATTCTGACTTTGATAAGATACCCTGCCTAAATATCTCAATACCGATACTGAAATGATACCACGGCAAAAATCTAAAACATCAGGAAAAGCAATGGAATAATAGATGACAGAACATGGAACTTCAACATATTTCTTTATTAATTAAAAATGTTTGAATGTTTGAATGTATTATTTAATTATTATTTTAATATTTATGATTTGAGATCGCGCGGCCAGGATGGACTTCTGAGTCGATTGGGGAATGTATAAAACACTCTTAAAATACCTCACACCACAGGAACATCTGGAAGATCATCTTTAGAACCATCAAACAATCAGTGCTTTGCTGACCGTTGACGGGGGGGGGGGGGAGTTATTTTAACCCATACCACGATCTTTTCCTAAACCTAACCAAGTCGTTTTATTGCCTGGTTTTGCACTGCAGGAGCTTGGACAGACGCACTGATCGCTCGTGTTGTTAGACATTCGTAGGTAAACGCATGCAAAACGAGAAATAATTTTTTGTAAAATACAGTGGAGGAAATAAGTATTTGATCCTTTGCCGATTTTGTAGGTTTGCCCACATACAAAGAAAAGAACGGTCTATAATTTTAATGGTAGGTTTATTTTAACAGTGAGAGAAAGAATATTAAAAAAAAAATCAGAAAATCACATCATATAAAAGTTATAAATTGATTTGTATTTTATTGTGGGAAATAAGTATTTGATCCCCTAGCAACCAGCAAGAATTCTGGCCCCCACAGACCGGTTAGATTAGTCCTCTCGCTTTAAGAAAGTACTCCGAATCTCAACTCGTGACCTGTATAAAAGACAACTGTCTCAACTCATTACCTGTATAAAAGACACCTGTCCACAATCAGATTCCAACCTCTCCATCATGGGCAAGACCAAAGGGCTGTCTAAGGACGTCAGGGACAAGATTGTAGACCTGCACAAGACTGGAATGGGCTACACGACCATCAGCAAGCAGCTTGGTGAGAAGGAGACAACTGTTGGTGCCATTATTCGGAAATGGAAGAAACACAAAATGACCATCAATCGCCCTCGGTCTAGAGCTCCACACAAGATCTCGTCTCGTGGGATATCGATGATCATGAGAAAGGTGAGGGATCAGCCCAGAAATACACGGGAGGAACTTCTTAATGATCTCAAGACAGCTGGGACCACAATCACCAAGAAAACCATTGGTAACACACTACACCGTAATGGTTTAAAATCCTGCAGCGCCCGCAATGTCCCCCTGCTCAAGAAGGCACATGTACAGGCCTGTCTGTTTGCCAATGAACACCTGAATGATTCAGAGAAGGCCTGGAAGAAGGTGATATGGTCAGATGAGACCAAAATCGAGCTCGTTGGCATCAACTCGACTCGCCGTGTTTGGAGGAAGAGAAATGCTGACTATAACCCCAAGAACACCATCCCCACCATCAAGCATGGAGGTGGAAACATTATGTTTTGGGGGTGTTTCTCTGCTATGGGGACAGAACGACTTCACCGCATCGAAGGGAGGATGGACGGGGCCATGTACCGTGAATGTTGGACGACAACCTCCTTCCCTCAGTCAGGACACTGAAAATGGGTCGTGGATGGGTCTTCCAGCACGACAATGACCCAAAACATACGGCCAAGGCAACAAAGGAGTGGCTCAAGAAGAAGCACATTAATGTCATGGAGTGACCTAGCCAGTCTCCGGACCTTAATTCCATAGAAAATCTGTGGAGGGAGCTGAAGCTTCGAGTTGCCAAGCGACAGCCTCGAAACCTTAAGGATTTTGAGATGATCTGCAAAGAGGAGTGGACCAAAATCCCCCCTGAGATGTGCGCAAACCTGGTGACCAACTACAAGAAACGTCTGACCTCTGTGCTTACCAACAACGTTTCTTCACCAAGTACTGAGTCATGTTTTGCTAGGGGATCAAATACTTATTTCCCACAATAAAATACAAATCAATTTATAACTTTTATATGATGTGATTTTCTGGATTTTTTTTATATTCTGTCTCACACTGTTAAAATAAACCTACCATTAAAATTATAGACCGTTCTTTTCTTTGTCAGTGGGCAAACTTACAAAATCGGCAAGGGTTCAAATACTTATTTCCTCCACTGTATCATATGGACGGTTGAATGAGGATACGTTGCATTATACTGTACCAGATGTGAATACAAACGATGAATACAGAAATAGATCTATCAAATACGGCTTAAGCTTCTGGTGACAGTGTGGTGGCCTCATGATCAAATATGAATATTACTCACTAATCACTGACTACGTTTACATGAACACTAATATCCCACTATTATTCCAAAACAGACAATATTCAGAATTTGATACGGGTCATGTAAACATGTATTTCGTCGGGATATTCTGAATAAGGCCATATTCTGAATGGAGCATTTTCCGATTAAGACATGGGATATGGCCATATTATTCTGGTTTTAGGAGCATTCTGTGGACATGCATACAGCTCATTCACAATATGAGTCTCAATCGGGGTTTTTATGGCCTTTTGCGACACACGGCCTCTTGTCTTGCCTGTTTACAGCCAGCTCTGTGCATTGTACACAAACCAATTAGCTGACAGTTTGTGGAGATGCATGCCCAAAAGAAAAGCCCATATTTCCGGTCTGAAGTAGGGATGTGATGGTGAGGAAATTTTCCCACCGGTTAATAAACTCGTGACAACACCGGTGTTACAGTTCACACCAGACATTTGACAAGAAAAGATGACGGTCAGTACGTGTAGCGTGCTTACTTTGATCTTTACCGTCGGGTGGCGGTGTGTCTGGCCTCTCCGGTCCAGCTTTCGCTGCGCTGCAGCGCAGGTTTACACCCTGTGCTGCACCGCCGCGCACACCGTCTGTGACCGCTCCGTCCTCCTCGCGGCGAATACCTCATTAATGTCATGGTTCCCTTATAGCATTGAGTTTAAATCTGAAATATTGCCAAATAGGCACTTTTGCTTTTCGCTTCGACACCAAATCCTCCGCCATCTGTCTGTCAACTCTCTCTCATCCTGTGTGTGAAATCTGACTCCTCTGAGCTGAGACTCCGTACGGAGCAGATGCATTCACTTTCAGTTTTTAGCGTCTGTCGTCCGACTATGTATTGATAACACGCTGCTGATACGCAAGAATTAACTAAATGGGTTTTATTTCTGTAAAAAAAAGCAAAATGACGGTGGGGGACGGTGGGGACGGTGGGGACGGTGGGTATGTAATGTAATCAGTGTGTAACACTACCGCGGCAAGCCTAGTCGGAAGGAGAAACTACCTTTAAACATTATGAAAGACTTGGATATCAACAGGTTATCGCCACACCAACCTTTTCACATGATGTTAATCGGATGTATATATTAAAATGTTACTGGAATATTCAGTTTCATTTGCCATGTAAATAGCATAGAAGGGATATTGTCTTTTTCGGAATAAGGGGAAAAAAAATAATATTTTGTGCATGTAAACGTAGTCAGTGATCCAATTGTGTCATTTTGTTAATCCAAGAAGGTTTCAAAGTGTTGCTTGTGTGTTGAAAGGTCATGTAGTGTCAAAGTGAGATGAGATTTAAGCTCCAGTGAATGCTTCTGAAATTGAAGTGAGCACTGGCTACTATAGAATGGGGTCATGGGTTCATGTTTGGCGTTTTACTAAGCACCTCGACGCAGTCACAGACGGGCGAATAAGCAGATAAGAGACAGATGGACAGACAGACAGGTAAACAGTCAGATAGGCGAGCAGGCAAACAAATAAAGACACAAACAGATGACGAATAGACAGGCAGATAGTCAGGCAGATTGGCAGAGCGGCTGACAGCCTGGCCGCTTTCCTGCAGAGAGGTATTGGCTGCAAAGAGTGGCTGGCAGGCAGACAGGCAGATGGACAGGCAAGCACCCATGCACACGGAGAGACAGAGACACAGACAGAGACACAGACAGACAGGAGGACTGGAGGAATAATAGATAGAGAGAGAGAGAGAGAGAGAGGAGAGAGAGAGAGAGAGAGACAGACAGACAGAAAGGCAGGCAGAGAGGTTGCCAGACAGACATGCACCGTTGGTAGCAGGACAGGCAGTTGGCGTAGGAAGGAGACATGGGGACAGCAAGTGCCTCTGGCAGAGAGGGAGAGTGAGATAGAGGGAGAGAGAGAGAGAGGGATGAGGTCAGTGCACGGCTGGCTGGCTGACTGTTGATCTGTGGCACTGGGCTGGCAGAAGAGGGTCCTCAGGGAGCGAGCAGCTCCACACAGCCTCCGTCTACATCCCCCCAGCCCTCCACCCAACCCTCAATCCCTCCATCCCTCCATCCCCCAGCTGGGACAGAGAGACAAGCCTAGGAGAGGAGAGACATTTAGCAAACAGTGGCACAGACTGGTGGAAGAAGGCAAAATTAGGAGTCAGATAGGGATGCTCATTTTAAAAATGTTCTTAACTGATAACCGTCCCTCGTTAACCGATTATTAACCGTTAACCGACAAGATTCGTGCCTCTCATGCAGTGGTGTACCAGCTGCAGGAGCACAACAGATATTGGTTGACGGGAGTCTCCAGTTCACCGTCCGGGAGCGTTAACTTAGCAGCTATGATGCTGCATCTAGTGTCACGGACATGCAGCCACTTTCCCAGTGAAAGTCTCCACCGCACATTTAGTTTAGTTCAGCAGGTTGTCAGCTGTGTGTCTGCCCGGCGGAACTTTAGCGAGTGTTCAACAAACAGTGTGTGTATTTGTGCTACGTTAGCAGCTCTAGCATTGTCGGAGGCTTCGTGCTCGCCGCCGCTGCACACGTAGTCTGCATAGCTTTAGTGAGTTACCAACAGACCGTGTGTGTGTGTTGGTGGTGAGTGTGAGGTTGTCGGTTGTCTAGCTGTGAACGTAGGTGTAACAGTGTGTGGACAGTTTATTTGTCGGTGAATAAATACTACGAAACTACAACTCCTCCGCTCCACTCAAGCGAGTCAGAGACCGGAGCCAACTTCCTGTATCCTGGACCAGCTTTTCTACTTAAAGAGACAAGATGCTCCTCTGAGCCGCTCAGCTTTTGAGTTAATTATTAACATTTCTTTTAACCGATAGCGTTAATCGGTTAAAATGCTTAATGTCGGTTAACGGTTAAACGGTTAATTATGGACATCCCTAGAGTCAAAGTGACGTATGCCATTCGGTAATATTTGGGAGAATGAAGACAGGTATCAGAGGCAGGAATACAGTGTAGCAACACAACCTCCTCTCCTCTGTAACAAACACTTGAAGGACATTCTGACAAGACTTGCTGCCACATGGGGCTCCACATGTACCCTAGGCTTTTAGAAAGGGGGACATGTGATATTCATTGTGTCTCCTGACTGATGATAAAATGGAAATATAAACTCTAACTCTACTCTGCAATAACGGGTTTTGACGCCACTAATGTCTTTAACACATTAACGCCATCTATCTTTCTGAGACCGTAGCGAACTCAGTTTTAAAGTCATAGTCATGTGATACTAGCTTGTTGTGAAAGAGGTTAAATAACGCTCCAAACTTACACTAAATATCGATGTGGAAAAACTGTCATGGTCATTTTCAAAGGGGTCCCTTGACCTCTGACCTCCAGATCAGTGAATGTAAATGGGTTCTATGGGTACCCACGAGTCTCCCCTTTACAGACATGCCCACTTTATGATAATCACATGCAGTTTGGGGCAAGTCATAGTCAAGTCAGCACATTGACACACTGACAGCTGTTGTTGCCTGTTGGGCTGCAGTTTGTCATGTTATGATTAGAGCATATTTTTTATGCTAAATTCAGTACCTGTGAGGGTTTCTGGACAATATCTGTCATTGTTTTGTGTTGTTAATTGATTTACAATAATATACATACATGTATTTACATAAAGCAGCATATTTGTCCACTCCCATGTTGATAAGAGTATTAAATACTTGACAAATCTCCCTTTAAGGTACATTTTAAACAGATAAAAATTGTGATTAATTTGTGATTAATCGCGATTAAATATTGTAATTGATTGACAACCCTAGTATTTTTCTGCATCACAAGTTCAGAAACAGACTTCTAAAGTGAGCTACCCTCAGTTTGCCATATTTATTTTTATATATAATATTTACTTTAATTGTACAAACTTGAAAGCATTATACTGATGCTCCTATCTAGAACAACGTACAGTTACGGCAACAGATCAGCAACATTTTAAACAAGCAGTACTGTACCAAGCGGCAACCTCCGGTGCTGAAAAATGAAGCCAACATTGAAGTGCCAAAAACTGCAGTTCCTCAAATGGCCACTTGAGGCTGGCTCCAAAAGCGAATCAATCCCCATAGAGCGGTGCAGGAATGACATATTTTTGTAGACCAACCCAGAAGTCAGCATCGCCCTGGTTCCCCTTAACAAAGAGCCAATGGGATTGTTCCATTGGGTTTAGATTATTGCGGAAAATAAGCTATACATATATAAATAAACAATACTTACCGTAAGATACTCTCCATAAACTTTATGATTTTTGAAGCGTGAATAAAATCCCCAGAAGTAAAAAGCTAACATTAGGCTATTAATGAACTACACCACGGTCCTGTGAGCACGAGTGTACACAACGAGGCTGTAAAGGCAGAAAAGTCAGTGTGATGATGTTTAGTAGTCTCATTTAGCCACTTGTTAGTAACCGCCTTTTTGTAAACGTAAAAGCTTCAAAATTCACAAGTGGGATATTTACTGACGTATTCTATATCGTAGACAAAAACTTTTAAATTTCTGTGTTAACCACAGACCTTATTTCAGGCATCTAACTAAAAAAGTCATTCAAAATACCGATTGACTTCCAGACGAGGGAACTGGAAGGGCTAACAAGCTAACTCATTTCTAGGGTTTAGGACTCATTCCTGTAGCACTCTATAGACCTCCATGTTCAAATGACCAACTACACAGCACAAATAAACATATTTACAGCCTGGTACAAAACAACAGTTTTGGTCTCTATAGCTAATTTCCCCTGTTCATGACAACTGTTCGGGGGTGAGGTTTTATATAACTCACCTGTTTAAGACTTAAAGTTCGGCATAATTGAGGGCGTGGCTGCTTTGAGTGACAGGTGGGTGCCGTCTCAGGTCGCTAGCCGCTACCTGTCTCCTCTGTTGCGTCACCAGGGCTATGGGTGATGTCACCAACAATACAGCCATATTTTATACAGTCTATGTACTTAACTAATAAAATGCAGCAGTGAGGGCCAATGAAGCAAACAGTTCTATTTCTGGAATCATCATATATTACAGAGAAGTGCAAAGAAAGTCAAAATAAACTGAAATGACAATGTAGAAGAAGAAGGTTTCACTTATTTGAACAGAACTAAGCATAGCTGTTATTGGTACATGTCATATAATATTTCCTGATCATATTTCCAGCAGGGTAAATTCATTGCATTATGTTGAAAATGCTTGAATACCAAAGGAAAAGTCTGTGGTTTGCTAAAAAGCCTGTGGAGGTATTTTCAGGACACAGATGAAATATTAGATTATTATGGTCGTTTTGACTTACCCCGTGTTTGGACAGTTGAAATATTGGATAAGTATGTCGATACGTGATTTGAGGTGCTGAGGATGTTTTTTTTATGGCTTTCTCTCGGCTAGAGTTACACAAGGTTAATGTTACAGCCGTGTGTGGGAGTGTGAATGTATGTGTGTGTGTGTGTGTGTGGGTGTGTTTGTACGTTTTGCTGCAGGGTGCAAAGCTGCTCCAAATGTCCATCTGCCGAGTTCACAATCCACCTGAGCCCACTCACTCATGCACATGTGCACCCACACACACACAAACACATGCAATTGCACCCATGCTCCCATACACACATTCACACAGGCGCATGCAGAGATGTAGCCTACCCCAGAACCTCAAACATTCAGTTCATCCTCCGCGTCTGAGAAGTGAAGCTAATGCGGTAGAGCCTTAAACTTGCATTCTCTCTAACAGCCAGCAGGGGGCGACTCCTCTGGCTGCTAAAAGAAGTCTGATTGTATAGAAGTCCATGAGAAAATGAGCCTACTACTCTCTTGATTTATTACCTCAGTAAACATTGTAAACATGAGTTTATGGTCTCAATCTTTAGTTTCAAGTCTTCTTCAATACAGCATGATGTTCATTTAGTAAATGATGGTCCCAATTAGAGTCAGATAGACTATAAATCATGCTTTAGGGCGGGGGTACCTTGTGATTGATGGGCGCTACCACGGCGTTGTCCGGTCTGGGAGTCGTCCATGTTTTCATCTTAGAACTTTAACCCTTTCACTAAAAATGTCTTATTCAGCGTTCAGTTGCACCCTCACGTGTCACTTCTGGTTGCAACAAAACAATATGGCGATGGCCAGAAACCAAGATGGCAGCTAAAATACCAAACTCGAGGCTTCAAAACCATAGTCCACAAACCAATGGGTGATGTCGTTCACTTCTTACATGCAGTCTATGGTATAAACCTGTACCGCTATGCTGAGTGTTTTACTTGTTTTAGCTCTAGTCAGACCTATCTTCATTCTCAAAGCCATTTGCATAAAAACATCCCACCTTTTCTCAAGCTGCCACCTTGATGTAGCTGCAATACGCAGTGTGATATCAACATAACAAGTTTTCTGACAAGAATCCAGAAATGCACATATACATATTTCACAACAGGTGTTAAGAGAAGTACGGGGAAGAGGAAAGAATGCAGCGGAAGGGGCCGAGCATAGTGTATGCCTGTGTGTACGTTTACATATACACACAGTTTGTGTTTGCAGATTATTGTTTTTTCAGCTTGTATTTCAGTGTGGGCATGTGTGCTTGGCACGCCGAGTGCCAAGCTGATAATTATTGAAACGAGCTTATGACTCGCTGTCGCTGGTATGACTCTGGCAAGATCTCGGAATCAGATTCATTTACAAGTGCCACATTAAGCACCTGTTTCTTTTCTGAGGATTTGGTATATGGTTTTCAGTGACACTAGTCATGGTTCAATCACTATATTCATCCATCCACTGAGTACAGAGCCTGCCAATATCAGCTCTGCAATAGCTCAACAGGTGCCATGTAGCTGACATTTTATAGGTCTCTGATAACGTACAGAAATTTAAAACCCTTTATTCCACTTGGAGTCTAAGATTTTCTCTTGGAGGGAGGGGTTTGATTGTTGGTACGCATTTATTTACACTAGGGCTGTCAAAGATAACGCCATAATAACACATTAATGCAAATTTGTTTAATAATAACTAATGTAACTAATTACTTTATCTCAAGTTGCTGTTTTTAGGTAGTTTTAAGTTTTACAGCTACATTGGTACCAACCATGTCATACTAGCTTGTCGCGAAAGAGGCTAAATAATGCTCCAAACTTATGCTAAATGTTGTCGAGGAAAAACTTTCATGGCCATTTTCAAAGGGGTCCCTTGACCTCTGACCTCCAGATGTGTGAATGTAAATGGATTCTATGGGTACCCACGAGTCTCCCCTTTACAGACATGCCCACTTTATGATAATCACATGCAGTTTGGGGCAAGTCATAGTCAAGTCAGCACACTGACACACTGACAGCTGTTGTTGCCTGTTGGGCTCCAGTTTGCCATGTTATGATTGGAGCATATTGTTTTATGCTAAATGCAGTACCTGTGAGGGTTTCTGGACAATATCTGTCATTGTTTTGTGTTGTTAATTGATTTACAATAATAAATATATACATACATTTGCAATAAAGCAGCATATTTGTCCACTCCCATGTTGATAAGAGTATTAAATACTTGAAAAATCTCCCTTTAAGGTACATTTAGAACAGATAAAAAGTGATTAATTTGCGATTAAGTGTGATTAATCATGGACAATCATGCAATTAATCGCAATTAAATATTTTGACCGATTGACTGATTAATTGAATCAGTTAGTGGAATACTTTCATTCGAAGAGTTATTCTGTTTAGTCTTATGATATGATTGTTCAAAGTGTCCCATAAAGAGGCATGTAGCTGCTAGTAGCCATGAAGGACACATTAAGTCCCTCCATTGCTCCTCAGACCTTTTTCACAGCAGACATTTTGACCTGTTGTAGTAAGAAGAGTACAAGTGTTACTAATAACTAACACATGGCTCTATTCTAGTCAGGTGTCCCAGTATAATAAGCCATCACAGTGTGACAGTCAACCAGTGGGCACAATACAATAGGTGTGTAAGAAAATATTGAAAATATCGAAAGAAAAGATATGCGCCATATCAGTGTATGTGCCCTCTCAATGTAGTTCTATGATGTTGATGTTACAGGGACTGTAAATGCAAATGCAGATCCCACTGTGCTGATTGCATTAAAAGAGTATCGCAGTATATTGAATGGTTACCCGTGTCATGATACGTATCGTATCGCCACATTCTTTCCAATATACAGCTCTACAATACCGGGACCCTGAAACTGAATCAACTTAATGGAATTCAGCATTTTTTTTCGCAATTTACATTCACATTATTTTCATTGTTTTCAACTGTGCTTTTCCTACTGTGACATCTCATAATGTCTTCCATGAAAAGGCCCATGGTGGACATTGTGAGAATTTATTTGACTTTGTTAAAAAAAGCTCAACAGAGCTTTATTCTTAAGAACTTGCTTAATATTTGATACTGGTGCCTTTTAACAAATTGAGTAAAAACACACTGTGAATGTTCAATACATACAAAATAAAATGCCATTGTTACTTGTTGCTTGTAATTTGTTATTTTTTGAGCTAATTTGCCTTTTTAGACAGCTAAAGTGACGGGAACAGGGCTGAGTATCAAACCTCAATACTTTCTGGTACTTTCCATAGCACCAAGTATCTAACTATCCAAAAGCTGGTCTGCACTCTGTGAGGGTACACATAGTTTATTTCTGTGGAACATCTTATAGATCGATATGTTGCCTTGAAAGAGAAACAGAGAAATAAACTATTTATTTGGAGCCTAACAGTGTGCAGACCTCCTTTGTTTTTTCTTTGTCTTGCACCTGAGTATCTTTGCCTGGATGTGAGCACACTTAATCCCTCTTCTTAAATATCAAAAGCTGGCATTGGTCAAATTCATAGACTTCTGTGCTTATTCTTTTCCCTCATAGTTCCTTATTTAAATCAGAGTTTTGACAATTTTAGAATATTTTATTGAAGCTAAGTTCTTGTAATACTTATTTTGTTGAATGACGACATGTTTTTGCAGAAAAGCCTCACATATATCCCCAGAGCAAATATTAATGACAAGTATTGTTTGGTATATGTTGGCAAAAGTATACAAAAAAAGGGGAAACATAGGGAGTAAGAGAGAAATGACATACAACAGACCATAGGCTGGACTAAACAGCATATCCAGTACATGGTGTGGACCTCAGACTACAGCCAAGTTCCCTTGTCTTTAGGGTTTTTCAAAAAAATCAAAAATATATAATCCATTAATGACACAATGGCTGTAGGGGGAAAATGTAGCATATGCATGTACAATTTTCACATCTTAATGAGAAGCAGCTTGGAAAGCCGAGCCTGGAGGCGTGACGACACAAAAATGCAAAATTCTCGCCTGCCAATATTTCGCATTAAAATTGTTTATATCGGCAGCAATGCAGTTGCAACACTTTTTCAATAAAATGTTTGAAGGGACACAGACAGAGGCCAAAACTGGGATCCTGTCTGAGGTAAATTGTTGCCTAAACTACTGTAAGCTATGTTATTGCGTTCTCTTTTAGCAAAATCCTCTGTGTGAATTTGAGTTCCCTCTGGTAAATAGTTACTTATGTCTAGGGCTTTTATTGTGAAAGGTAAGAACGGAAGGAGTGGATCTGGTCTGCCCTGCGTTTGTCAAGGTGGAAAGGAGTAATATAGTTTGCCGTCTTGGTTTGGACTACAGAGCCTCCGTGTTGTTGTACAATTGACCTTTGCTAAGTCCCACCCCTCGAACGCAGACTGGCCAATCATAGCGTAGCATCGGCCAGCTCCCACCAGGCTCTGCTCCATAGACTCTCATGCAATCCTTTCAGGTTACCTTCATTTTTAGGCTGGTTTAGAGGATTTGGAGCTACTCACAGTAAGACGTGTAATAGTGATACTCATTCTACGTAAAAACCTGTGGAGCTCACATTGGCAGAGTACGTTAGCCCATCATTAACTAGCATTAGCACTATGCTATGCTAGCTACTGAAGGTATCCTGAATGTATACACATGCTGCTTTTGCTTTGTAATGATTGTAACAGTGAATAAAGACCTACCCGGCCCTGTTGTCACTGCTGAATCAGTTTGACATCATGGATATATATCATGCAAACGAATATTGTAGACCCTTCTCTCTGCTTCGCTCTGAAATCGCTTTTTAGTTTTAGATAATATTTATGCAAGGAGTGCAGTTAGTGAATACAGTAGCTCAGATGGCTTGATGGAGTAGCAGCAGGGGGGCGGGGGGGGGAGGTCTGTTCCGTACAACATGATTGGTTGATGCCTTTATTTATAAAGCTCCAAAAAATCAGCCTCTTCCCAGAAATAAATTACGCCAACTTTTTCGTCGCATAATACTTACGTGTTGTGTGAAAGTACTGATAACGAAAACAACAGTTCGAAAAACTATATTGGAACACATGGAAAAAACGCCCTGGTCTGTAAAGGCCTTTAGATTATTGGGCGTATTATACCAGTCTCGATTAGCACGACTCTTTCATTTAAGTTAACACTACACAATATTTTGTTTCAGTTCAATGATTATAAGCTTATGAGACAAATAATAACACAATCAGAAGATGATAATGAATAATAACAAAATAACTAAATCAAGGAAAGGAAAAAATTCATATGCAGCTTTTCTGTTTTTGTTCAGACTTGTGGGGTGACTTGTGAATGGCTGTCTGGAACCTCCAGACAGGGCGGTAGGTAATAAAGAGGGCGCAGTCTGGGGCTTTTTGTGTGTCTACCTCTGTAAATGGTCTCTGGCTTTCGGGGAGCTGTTTTGAATTACCGTGTGATTCATTCAAATCGAAACAAATTCTGTCTCATGTTGTCCAATGCTTCTGACTCCCACACTGGAAATACAGGTCCTATTTGAGTAGAGAGTGAGGGGACATTTTCTATTCCGTTCTATTAGGCTGCTATTTTTGGTGCCACAGGATACCCAGTGACTGTGTAGAGCCTTGTCAGTGACGAATGTGTTTGTGTGAGAAACAGGGGTGGGGTGCCTTCCCACAGGAAGATGTGTGTGTGTGTGTGTGTGTGTGTGTGTGTGTGTGTGTGTGTGTTTGAGATGGATGGAATTGGGGGGATATTCAGTGTTTTTCTATCTTGCCTGCAGGACTGTGTGTGTTACAGAGAGAGAGAAAGAGAGAGAGACAATGTGTGTACAGTGGTGGGGTGTTCTCTCTCTCTCTCTCTCTCTCTATCTCTAGCTCTCTCTTTTTCTGGCTCGCTCGCCTGCGGTGATTCAGTGTGTGTGTGTGTGTGTGTGTGTGTGTGTGTGTGTGTGTGTATGCCCATTAGCTTGCCCGAGTGTGTGTATATCTCTGGATGTGAATGTCTGCAGTGATGTGTGTGTGTGTGTGTGCGCTTTCCTGCCTGCTTCAGTGCCTATGCTGAGATACAGCATGCCGAGCTGGGGGTACCTTTGTGTGAGTGTGTGTGTGTGTGTGCCTGCTGTCATCCTGGGGTAAAGCCTCAGGACATATAGGGTCATGTGACAGACAGCCCTATCTATCTATCTGCAGACTGCATCATTGGTATTCTGGGTAGACACTGGCAGCCAAGCAGGGTGTGGGGGGGGGGCAGGGGAAGTAAGGAGAGAGGAAAGAAGTGTGTGTGTGTGTGTGTGTGTGTGTGAGTGAGAGAGAGAGAGAGAGAGAGAGAGGAAAAAGGAAAGAGAGGGAGAGAAAGAGGGGGATTTTGTGGAGAGAGATCCAGGGAAAAAAAATAGAGACGAGAACAATAGAGCTCATCAGTGCATTGAGACCTGGATGCAATCAGACACACACACACACACACACACACACACACACGCAAGCAGACAGAGTCACACACACATACACAAATGAGTACATGTGTTTATACACTGTATACTGACCTGTGCACTCATAAGCATGCCTGCTCATGCACACAAACTGTCATCCAGTCATACATCAGTAACGTTAAATGCACGCATGCACACACATCCTGTAAACACACACACAGTGATGTCCTTGCCAATTCATAAGGGAGATCTGATATGAATAACGAGAAGGACGATGCAACGAGGACTAAATGTTGGAAAATGTCATCAGCGGCAACACAAAAGGAGCTATTTCATTAGCCGGGGCAAAGCACTCCAGCACGGCACAGTTTATCATAGCTTAGGGTTAAACTCTCATCTGATGCGCTAAAAGACAGCTAACCTTCAAAGACGCTTCGCCATCCTTTTTACTGCATAGATACTGCAAACTGCCTCTCCGGATTGATCCCCCTGTCTGTCTAGTGAGGACAGATTGTGTATGCCTTCGCTGTAAATAAGCATTCAGCCTTCATTGACAGGCGGCCACATGCAGGGGTATCAGTTCACTAACCAAACGGCCAGGATCTAATATCATTTGCCAGCAAAACATTCAGATCTGCTTATATTGGAATTTCCGAGGACAAGCGGAGGAATGAGTGACATGTATTATACCAGTCTCACACACAGGAGGAGATGTTATGTTTTTATTGGTCAGTCTGATAAATTGGTAGATATTAGGGTTTACATTTTTTTAGGGTCACTTGTGGTCCTTGATTAAACATTTTAGGTGCACTGACAAGAAGCTTGAGTTCAATAAATGTTTTGGAGAGATCAGATTACCACGTTCAAACAGCGTAGAGCCTGCTAATTGTTTAGAGGCTTTGCTAGTGGGTTTGGGGTTTGTTAGCATTTATCAAACCTGAATTAGAGGCCAATAACAGCGTGTGTGTTGGCTGATAAGTAACAAGATGATGCCATTATGTCAGTTTATTTTTCAACTGTAAAATGTTCCGTTCAGTGCATCTTGGTCAAAATTGTTAAATAACTAAATGTAAGGCATCCTTATTAAAACACGTTTAGGGTATGTGTTTATGTTTAACAATTATTATCTGCCATTAACTGTTTTTTTTAGAGTGTCATTATCAGCCTCAAAATCCATTATATGTTGGGTTATAATCTGAGTTGTATATCAAATCTGATAGTACCTGCATTGATTCAAATCCCTTATCAAATATAGTATTTTGGTTTATATTTCAGAAAACAGATGCTTGAGAGCACACACTGAGGCTATTATCATAGGTTTTTCTGTTTTACAGACAGCACATTGTTCAGACACCGCCAAGTTTCCATTTCAGCTTTTGTTAAGTCAATCACAAAATGAACCTTAATTAGCTACAGCGAATATAATCTGTAGTCGACCACTTTGATCATTCTAACCAGTGAAATCAACACCCAGTGCTGGGTAAAACTGAAGCTTACCACTAGAGCTGTCCCGAATACCATTTTTTGGGCTTCAGTAGTGATCAACTGTGAACAAGTATATTAACGGCTGCCCAAGAATATTTGGTGACCCATAGTAGCATTTTCTATTTTTATTTTTTTATCCGTTTGAGACAACAATGCCACCTACGATCAATAAACTAGTGGACTAGTAGCGCCAAAATGCTGGCAGGGAGCAGATAGAGAGTTCCACTCTGCTGGCGCAACCTTGGGCCTTGCTGCCTCAGCTGTCCAGGCTGGATCCACGATGGGACTATGGTGGCGTGCCGCGGCCCGACGAGCTGCTGCACTTCACTCATCCGGGACTGGATCTTGGTATGGACAATGGACTGCTGCACTCCACTCACCCGGAACTGGATCTTGGTATGGGCGATGGACTGCTGCACCCCACTCGCCCGGGACTGGATCCTGGTATGGGCAATGGACTGCTGCACCCCACTCGCCCGGGACTGGATCCTGGTATGGGCAATGGACTGCTGCACCCCACTCGCCCGGGACTGGATCCTGGTATGGGCAATGGACTGCTGCATCCCACTCACCCGGGACTGGATCTCGGTATGGGCGATGGACTGCTGCACCCCACTCACCCGGGACTGGATCTCAGTATGGGCGATGGACTGCTGCATCTCACTCACCCGGGACTGGATCCTAGTATTGGCGATGGACTGCTGCACTCTACTCACCCGGGACTGGATCCTAGTATTGGCGATGGACTGCTGCCCCCCACTCACCCGGGACTGGATCCTGGTATGGGCGATGGACTGCTGCACCCCACTCACCCGGGACTGGATCCCGATATGGGCGATGGACTGCTGCACTCCACTCACCCGGGACTGGATCTTGGTATGTGATGGACTGCTGCACTGTACTCACCGGGGACTGGATCTTAGTATGGGCAATGGACTGCTGCACTCTACCCACCCAGGACTGGATCTTGGTATGGGCAATGGACTGCTGCACTCCACTCATCCGGGACTGGATCTTGGTGTGGGCGATGGACTGCTGCACTCCACTCACCCGGATCTGGATCTTGGTTTGGGCGATAGACTGCTGCACTCTACTCACCCGGTACTGGATCTTGGTATGGGCGATGGACTGCTGCACTCCACTCACCCGGATCTGGATCCCGATATGGGCAATGGCCTGCTGCACTCCACTCTCCCGGGACTGTATCCCGGGACTTGATCCCAGTAGGGGGCGACAGACAGCTGCACTCTGCTCACCCCTCGTTGGACTGACAGGCTTCTATTGGCACATTACACACACACGAGGTTCATTCCCATCCTGAGCCTGCAATGATTGTTTTTAAGAAATCTTTTAAGCCATTGTTTTACTGCTACCAGCCGCTACTGGTTAAATCTTATTTAATTGTAGAGCTGCATGCAGTGCATTGATTCGCTCCCCAACCCCCCTCTTTCTCTGTCTCTCTCTCTGTGTCTACACACACGCACACACACACACACACACACACACACACACACACACACACATACACAACGGCACAACGGTGACAACAGATCTATCTGTGGAAAAAAAAATAAAACGAATATCCAAATCCTAAATTGAACATGAATACGTACCCAATGAACAAATATCCAGTCGAATACTCGGGTCTAGCCCTACTTATCACCTAAAGGTTTTGTACTTTGATCTTTTTGTTGGACACAAATCAGCCAGTGGTAGTCTGAGTCATCACCCACATCAAATGTTTGCTACATTAGGCAGCTGTACCTTTAATTGAGTGACTGAACTCATAGTCATTTGCAACATTTTTAAATCATTGTTCATGTTAACTCTTTCTAATTGTCATTCACATATGCAAGAAAAATGCTTGCACTTCAGAGGCCTGGACATACTGCAGCTCACCATGCTACATGCTCAGAGAGAATATCTTGAACACTCCCTCATGGCATTATGTACAGCAGCATGAATACTGTGGTTTTCTATAGGTGGAGGTGGCGTACAGCTCTGTGTTTTCCTGTGGCTATTTCAGATCTCGGCTCCCTCACTCCTCAACCTTGGTGTTCTATAGCTGCTGGGGATGAGAGATGGTGTTAACACTTCTAAAGGCGTAAATCACCTCTCTCTCTCTCTCTCTCTCTCCCTCACTGCAATGTTGTTCCCTTCACTCGCTATCTGTGCTGAGAGGTGATTGGAGTCTTCCCAGTCTGATAATGGGCACTCACACGCACACACACACACACATACACACACACACACCTTTTTACAGCCACAGAGCAGAGAGAGAGAAAGAGAGAGAAGGAGACTCATCAAGTAATTAAGGCCCTGGCTCTCCCTTGGAAATTAAAGGAATGGCCCTTTGCTCTCCTCTCTCCCTCTCTCTCTCTCCGTCTCTCTCTTCCTCTTCCTGCTGGGCTGATTGCTGTCTGGCTTCTCTCCTCACCTGAGTATTTCACTCTCTCTCCCAGGCAGCCAACCCATAGTGCATTGTGCTGGTGATTACCCCACTGTGGGTAATTGCGGCGGTGGTTCGCTCAATGTTATTTCCCCCACTCTCTGCCCTTACAGAGGAGGAGGCACCTCCCTCGAGAAAGCACAGGGGTGGGGTGTGCGCTTTTAGCCACTTGTGTCTATGTGAGTCTCATTGGGAGGGGGTAAGCTAATAATGAATGCACCGCATGTGTTCCATCTGTGCGTTATATATTTATTTAGTTTTACTTCCTTGAGTAGGCGTCATCTATTTGTGTGTGTGTGTGTGTGTGTGTGTGTGTGTGTGTGTGTGTGTGTGTGTGTGTGTGTGCTTGTGAGTACAGTGAAGCCCAGCAGGTCATGCACGCGGTCAGTTCCATCTCTCACGTCCTTGAAGAGAAAAGCGGGTCAGAAAACTGCTTTTACCTCGGCTCACTCTTCCTCTTTGATCGGAGTAGGGAAGTCATAAAGAGCCAGTCCACTTCACTACCTGACAGCTTCTTTCACCCTTGAACCTCAGTGTCTCCGCCATACCACATTTTGTGAGAGATTCAGAACAACAGGCAGATTCATTTTCTTTAGCTGTTGTTAAAAGAAGCACCCAAAGGTTACATTGTGATATGTGTTGATTTTATATACATCAGACCGGCACATACAGGTACTTCGCAAAAAGTTAAGGCCCTGCCCCCTTTTGGGGGATAGAAAACAGAAGATCTCATAGACTTCAATGCAATTTGACGAGTGTTTGGATTTTAATTTTGACAAGTTCGTATGCAGTTATCTCTTGTTATACAAACGTTTGTTTTATACACACGTCTAATAATTATTCTGGGATCTTGCCTGAACCTGAGCGTTAGTGATACCTTAATAAATGAAGGTTGATCACCGCCATGTCCCTTCAGTCTTCCCCCGTCCAACACAGTGGAGGATATTACTGATCCAGACATCTCTACATATCTGATTGAACCCTGTTAGGCTGAGTGTTGTCTGTAAATTACCAACATGTTAATAACCAACTGTTTGATCTATAGGCTGAGATTTAGTATGCTGCTATAACATTAATGTATGACTGTATTACTGCAGCAGCCTCACACTCAAGCTAACGTTAGCTAGCCATGCTAGTCACTGTCACCAGCATCATTTAGCCATTTTCCACACTTCCACACTCTCCTGTGACAGCGGGTGTCTTTCCCCCAAAAGAGATCGCAACCTCAGCGATGACACCATGCTGGTCTGGTCTATAGCTTGGAGCAATAAAGTCATGCTGGTTTGGCTCTATGAGATCTTTTTTAGGACATGGCAGGGTAACAAATCAGAGATCAGCGTTTTTGTTTTTATTGTTGGTGCAACCAACTACACAGCAACTCTTCAGCATAGCGTTATTACTATTAGTGGTTTGTTTAAAGTAGAAGTTTGAGACATGAGCTAATGCTAAACATGGAGCATAAAGTAGTAGTAAGATGGAGCGCAGAAATGGAGTAGTGACTTGTTAATTTGTGGCAACAACACAAGTGTTTATTTAACATGTCTCCATGTCTTCATCCATTATTTTTCTTTCCATTCAGTACAAAGTCAGAACTAACATCGCTAATTCTTCCTGCATGTCGTCCGCCATGTTTGTTTACTTTTGATCATGAGAGATTTTGCGAGATTTCCTTCAGTTTTTTTTTTTTGTCAGAACTCTTGTTGCTCATGAATGAATCTGTTAGTGTGTGGTGTGCTGTTTTGGCCAAATCGTTGATCTCCACACACTATAGGAACAAAGCTGTTAGATTTAACATAATATGTTGTTATGTGTGGGCGCTCTCACATTTTCAAATTCTGTTAAGATTTGATAAATCTTTTAGTGTGGGCCAGCCTTAAGAGGCCTGGCAACGGCACTGTCATCAAAAAGATTTTGACATCAGAAAGTCTATAATGAAAGCACCCAACAGTTAAAAACAGTTTTAGGGAACTGAATTTCTCATGCTTTCTGTTGTATTTTCACTCTACTCGCAAGAGGATTTGTTGGAAAAAATCCTGCAATATTAAAGTTGTCTGGATGCAGGGTCATGGGATTTCTTCCGTTGGTTTCTGCTGTATCACTGTTTTGACAGTGTGGTCAGTGTAATGCCTCAGTGGGATTTAGAGGGTTGGGGTGGTTTAGTTCAGGGATATAGTGGATCAAGTCTTTTTTTTTATAAACTGAAAGCTTTTTGAATTACTAACCTCTGTGCTGTCTGGGCACAAAGAGAACTCCTAGATATAGACACTCTGAGCAGTCTGCCAGCTAAAATAGCAAGGGAATAGTCAAAATATGGGTATGAAGCATGGCAATGGATATGGACACATGAAGACCACTTCCATAGACGGGTTTCTTGTATACATTACTGGGTGTGTGCGCATTCAGGGAACAAAACTGCCTTGGCAGCTGTTGTAATCAACGTAGATTTTGCATTGTTTGTACCTTCTTGTTGACTATACTAGACCCCTGCAGAGTCCAACCACCAGATACCATTATCATATGACATATTAGTATGAGATTTGTTTATTATTATCACCTGACGTTAGATCAGACCTAAGTGTGATTTGACTTGGGGGACCGAGGTCTGTTTGGTTGACACTCCAGTTGGAGTTCAAGTTACGTGACACTTTTTCCTTAGTGATTCCTCAACAGGTAGAATGTTAATATAAAACTGGAGACTTGGATTTTGGTCTTGTTATTAGTATAACCATCACACAGCAGATCTCTTTATGTCGGGCAAGTGAACATTAACATCAGACGACTCTCCATTAAATAGCGTGTTGCTGGTTGCTAGCTAACATTAGCGGAGTGAGCTTTCCCCCGCTGTAGTCGCGTGACGTTACAACAATTTAGAGCCGTAACAAAGTCTTGCATCACTTTGAAGTTTTAAGGCATACTCGCTCAATATATATATAAATGGTGGGTTGATCACCCGGTTGTTGATCAGTTCATTTTTATTGATCTGTGGAGCATGACAGCTCGCCGTGACCACCCGCTGCTCTGCTAGCGCTGTGTGACTAGAATGCTTTTACCCATCAGGCCTGGGTCCATAATCTCCTTCTGTTTCCAGCAAAGTCATGTGATCCCGTCGGAATATTAAACATTTTCACTGCATCTTTTCTGCGGTTGGTGCAGTTTACTGCACGACAACTCCGCGTCATCTCTGCTTGGAGCTTGGCTCTGCCAGACATGCCGTGCCTTCTAGTTGCTGTGATGTTGCTCAGAAACTCGTATAAGGAGACAGATGATATGTGTATACTGTTACAATGTACTGTACATCGTCCTAAAGAAAATTGGAGATGAGACAATTAATCGACCAGTCAAGGGGAAGGAGGGAATTGGCAATGTTCCCACTAGACAGAAAACCCCACTAACACCAACAATCTTCAGCGGGAAATATTATAATCAGCATTCGTTCCCAGGACAAATGACTCTGCAGTAGTCAAGGCTATTTATCAGCTCCAGCTGATGCCAGGTGACATGCATTGAAGTGAATATATAATAATAAAATCAACAGGATTTTAGACAATTATTATAATTTATTAATGTACAAAACACACAATTAATATTCTCTCCTTAAAGCCACCAGACTCCAGTTAGACAACAGTCATTTTACCTCGCTGATCATCGAACCACACTTCATTCAAACTTGAAACAAAATAAAACTTGTTTTAGTTTTCCACTGTTCAAACAATTACCAATTCTTGTTTGGTCGAAATAAACCCTTAATTCACCGAGTTAGATGTGAATAGAAACTGACTTTATGAGTGCTCCTCAAAGCCACCAGACTCCATTGAAAGTCAATAACCTTGGTGATCGTCATAAAACACACTTCATTCAAACTCGACAGAAACGACGTCTCGGTTAGTCTTTACAGTGTTCCAACAATTACCAACTCTGGTTTGGTAATAATAAACCCTTAATTCACCAAGTTAGATGTAAAAAGTGAGTTTTGAGTGCTCCTCAAAGCCACCAGACTCCTTTGACAGAAACAATAATTTTACCCCGCGGATCATTGTAAAACTCACTTCATTGAAACTTGACAGAAGCAAAATAAAAACATCAAAACCTTCTTGGTCAGTCTTTCCACTTTTACAACAATCACCACCTCTGGTTTGGTCGAAATAAACCCTTAATTTTACCGAGTTTCACCGCACGCATCTCTGTGGTGACGTTGCTCAGAAACACGTCTATTGTATCAAAATGATCCCTTTAAGTTAAAATTGAGATGTGTACTATTTCTTATCTTTTATCTTGGTCTGTGTTTGCAGTCCAGTCCATTGATTTCACAGAACAGTTTCAGGAGGAATAGATAAAGCTGCCAGCTGGCTGTATTATCAGACCAATCCCATCTCCTGCTCTCTGGCTAATCAGACCAGTAAACACACGTGTACACAAACACACATTCATTTCACTTCTCCTCGTCAAGTTATCTCGTTCTCTACTTGCATTCCATCACTCCCCTTCTCTCACTTCACCATTCGTTGCCCTGAGAAGTTGGCTTTTGGACTTGACATGCAGTATTTTTGGGTAGGGATGCACCGATACCACTTTTTTTCAGACCGAGTACAAGTACTTATATTTGGGTATTCGCCGATACCGAGTACTGATACGAGTACTTCTCTGTGCCAAAAGACCCTGGTTAACAGCCAGCTGGAGGGTGTGAGCGACACACGGCAGGCTGGGGAGTCCCGCATACGAGGTGGTGCGCCGCAACCGGTTCTAGGTCGGCTTGGAAATGCTCGGGGTGAAGGTGGCTCGTGCTCTCCGCCCGGACCTCGCCGCACCGTGACGGGCCTCCCTGCTCCCTCTCTCTCCGCCGGGGACGGTCCCCTGCTCCCGGTGCGACTGTCGACCGGGGCGGTCTTTCCTCAGTGCGCCCCAACCGCGTCGTGCCGCCAGATCAGGACTAGGTCCATATAAAAGGCGCCAGGGGTCTGCGGCGATGTCTGCAACCCACCCGACCCATCTTGAAACACGGACCAAGGAGTCTAACGCACGCAAGAGTCAGAGGGTGCAAGCAAAACCCCGTGGCGCAATGAGGGGCCGGAGGGGCCAAGTGAGGGCCGGTGCCCGCCGGCTGAGGTGGGATCCCGGCCCAGCGGGGTCGGGCGCACCACCGTAAAGTGGTATTGGAGCCGTTGTATCGGAGCCGTTTTGCGAGTACGAGTACATGAGCACAGTGTCGGACCCGATACCCAATACTGGTATCGGTATCGGTGCATTCCTATTTTTGGGGATGTAAATATTTTATTTCCATGCATAAAGAGCACAGGGTAGTTTGAGGATCTTCCATGTGCAGCAGAGGAATGACAGGATATACAGCAATCCTGTTCTCACCTCAGTCTGACATCCATCAAACACATGGAGCTGTACTCTTACAACGCTAGTTTCAGCAGCAGCACGAGGGCATTCAGGCCAAGAAATCATAGTCGCTACTTCACCTGCACTGTGTGTGTGTGTGTGTGTGTGTGTGTGTGTGTGTGTGTGTGTGCGTGTGCGTGCGTATACATGTGCGTGTGTGTGTGTCTAACAGGCACCAAAAAGAACACAGGATATGGAACAGAGAGAGGGAGAGCAATAGAGAGTGAGATTTCATCTCCTCTCTGCCTGTATACATATCTGCTAGAATGTAGGTCAGGCAGCCCCAGTCACTCTCAGAGCCTGGGAGAAAGAGATTACTGTGTGTGTGTCTGTGTGTGTGCATGCACATCACATGAATAACCCATGTGTCTCTCTTGTAATATGTGCTTATTTGTGTGTGCCCCTTGTCCTCACGTGCCATATGTGTGTGTCTTTATGTGATGGCTGTAATTTAGCTTTCTCTAAAATGCCTGTCATGTACAGTATATGTCATAGAAAATGTCACAGCGGACATCACAGCCCACTTTCCATACTGCAGTGTACATAACCATACAATAGGATTTTCATTACAGTGTGTATGTGTGTGTGTATGTGTGTGTGTGTGTGTGTGTGTGTGTGTGTGTGTGTCTACTTGTTCAGCTATATTTGTGAGGACCAATTTGAGTTTTAGACCTTCAGAGTGAGGACATTTTTGGAAAGTGAGGACATTTTGGCCAGTCCTCACTTTCGGACAGATCTTCAAAGGCCTGTTTGAGGGTTCAGGCTTGGTTTTAAGGTTCAGGTTAGAATTAGGTTTAGGTTAGGTTAGGTGAAGAACGTTGTATCCAAGTTGGGTGCACCGAGGGGCACGGGCACAGGGGGTAGTAATATGTCTTGTGGGCATTTAGAAAGGGTTCTTAATTGAAACCATAATAGTTGATTAAATCCCATTAGAAAAAATAAAAGAATATAAAAAGAATTAAAAAAGGCAAGAGAAGGTAATAAAATAATAAAATGAAGGATAAAAGGTTAAAACATTACAAAATGTTGTTAAAAATCCCCTCCCCCCCAAAAAAAAATGTAAAGTTGTGTGAGGGATAGAAGAACTTGTTCCCAAGGCTAGAGATGGTTAAGGTTAGGGTAAGGGGCTAAGGAATGCATTATGTCAATGAGTGTCTTCACAAAGATAGAAGTACACGGCTGTGTGTGTGTGTGTGTGTGTGTGTGTTTGTGTGTGTGTCACAACAGCCGGTCTTCCCAGACTATTTGCAATGTGCGTACCTTGGCTTTGATAGGAGCCCAGTAAAGGGCAGGCATGGACCCCTATCAATCTCCACGGAATAGACTGTGAGAAGCACACACACTGGTAGGATTCTGGGCTGAGAAGAAATCTCCCAGTCCTTGGTCATATATTCTAGCTTTGTAAGAAGAGGAAGAAGAATAGCTTGTGTATCTATAGATGTCTTTGTGTATGGGATTGTATATAAGACTTGAGATTGTGTGTTTGTGTGTTTGTGTGTGCGCGCGTGTGCTTGCCTTCCTGTGAGGGTGCTCCCATTGCAGTTGAAGACCTAGGCTGTATTCTAAACCTCATACTATAGTAGTAGTACGTACTGATTTGGCCAACATGTAATATGTAGTATGTAGTGTGTAGTATGCAGTATGAGAACAATACCAAAATCTACAGTATGCCAAAAATACCTGGAGGTCATACTGATTCGTAAAAAATCTCCAGTCTGCATCGGACGAGTGTACCTCACCTACAGTACCTAAAAGAGGAGAGAGAAGAGGAGAGAGAAGAGGAGAGGGAAGAGGAGAGAGAGAAGAGGAGGGGGAAGAGGAGAAAGAAGAGGAGAGGAAGAAAAGAGGAGAGAGAAGAGAAGAGAGAAGAGAAAGAGAAGAGGAGAGAGGAGAGGAGAAGGAAGAGGAGAGAGAAGAGGAGAGGGAACAGTAGAGGGAAGAGGAGAGAGAAGAAGAGAGAGGAGAGAGGAGAGGAGAGAGAAGAGGAGAGAGAAGAGGAGAGGGAAGAGGATAGAGTAGAGGAGAGAGAAGAGGAGAGAGGAGAGGAGAGGGAAGAGGAGAGAGAAGAGGAGAGGGAACAGTAGAGGGAAGAGGAGAGAGAAGAAGAGAGAGGAGAGGAGAGAGAAGAGGAGAGAGAAGAGGAGAGGGAACAGGAGAGAGAAGAGGAGAGAGAAGAAGAGAGAGGAGAGGAGAGAGAAGAGGAGAGAGAAGAGGAGAGAGAAGAGGAGAGAGTAGAGGAGAGAGGAGAGGAGAGAGGAGAGGAGAGGGAAGAGGAGAGAGAAGAGGAGAGGGAACAGGAGAGAGAAGAGGAGAGAGAAGAAGAGAGAGGAGAGGAGAGAGAAGAGGAGAGAGAAGAGGAGAGAGAAGAGGAGAGAGTAGAGGAGAGAGGAGAGGAGAGAGGAGAGGAGAGGGAAGAGGAGAGAGAAGATGAGAGAGAAGAGGAGAGAGAAAGAGCCTCCTCTGATAGGTCAGAGAGATACCTGCTGAGACAACATGACCCTTTTTAACATTCCTGAAAAAGCAGTTTGAGTAACGTAAATGTTGTGGATGAATATTTGATATTTCCCGTCTCCCCTCGTTGATGATCCTGTTTGTCTCACTTCACTAAGAGCTGTTAGAATAAATAGTTTAAACCTGCAGTATCGTATAAAGTAAACTAACAGAACATAAACAACAAAGTCAAAGTTGTATTGTTAGATAATATTGTAATAGTGGTACGAGTTTGTTTTTTTATCCAGTGCTTTAAGAGCTGGTTTAAAGGCTAAAGCCTGGTCTAGCATACTGCTAAATACATCACTTTAACCGTCACATACTGCATACTACGGAGGAACGCAGTATGCAGTATGTACTGTATACTGCGTACTGCGTTCCTCCGTAGTATGCAGGAGGCGGTTTGGAATACAGCCCTATACTTCCCCGGATGCGCTCTGTCTGTCACTGTCCTTGGTGCTGAAACTAGCACACTAGCATACCACCATGCACAAACACACATTGCCACAGTGTGCTCTATTGTTGTATTGTATATTCTTCTGTTGTCTAGTTAGACTCTTGCCATTTGTCCCCCCCTGGTTTTTTCCTGATCCGCAGAGATGTACGGGGGGAATGTGGGCTGTGTTCTGATGAAGAGTCAGAGAGCTGTGATTTGTCATCAGCCTCCACATGAAGACCTTCATCAGAGGACAGACCCATCACTTACACTCTGATTATAATGACCAATGGGCCAGGGATGAGCATGTGTGTGTGTGTATGTGTGTGTGCTTGTACTTTATGGGGTGAAAGCAGATGGAATTGACCCGTCGCTAAGTCCAGGCAGATTGGCCAATCACAGGGTAGCATCGGCCAGCTACGACCAGGGTCCGACAACTTTCCGGCTCTGCTCCATATAGACTCTATGTTATATTAACTCAGACTGGGGGGCGTGCAAGTGCAAAATATGTCTTATTTATTTATAGATCATGATCATGGACGTTTGTTGTTGTCTCTGTTGTTCTGTGTTCTAATTGCCCCTTAGGGGACATTAAAGTTTTCTAAGTCAAAGCGTAAGTCATGCAATCGTTTCACATTTTCTTCATTTTCAGGCTGGTTTTGTGGATTTGGAGCAAGTCATGGTTAAACATTGTGTGAAAGTGATACTCGTTACCTGTAGAGGTTGGAAGGAGATACACGTTTCTAAAAGCTTAGCATTAAAGCTGCAGTAGGCAGAAAGTTTTTGGCATCATTGGGCAAAAATCCCATAATAACCTTTCAGCATATTGTAATTCAAGTGTTCTGAGAGAAAACTAGACTTCTGCTCCTCCTCATGGCTCATGGACTTTGACCAATCACAGGTAATTTCAGAGAGAGAGCGTTCCTATTGGCTGTGCTCCGCCTTTCTCATTTTACAGCTAAACCGTGCACTACAAGATGATTCTGAGAACATCTGAGGAGAGAGATATGGCATTAAAGTAACAGAATATTGATTCATATTTAATCAGCGCTGCCTAGTTTGACTGTTTCATCGGAGCTTGCGAGTGATTGACAGCCGGCTCTCATAGACGGCAGCTGGACGGCAGACTCCAGCTCGGCTCTGATTGGTTGATTTCCTCTTGTCTGTGAAATCTTGCAGATGCCGTTAGGAGCACCGGAGGACACAGAGGAACATGATTTTTTCAGATTACCTGTCTCATGCACTACTGTCAGGATATAGTGACCGTATTATAAAAATAACTTTTTTAATCATATTTGCTCCATTTCCACCCACTGTAACTAGCGTTAGCACTTCTATGCTAGCTACTGAAGGTATACTGAATGTGTACACATGCTATCACATTTATATATTTTTTTAGGCTTTTTTCTCAGTAATTTTTTCTTTAAAGAGTGATGTTCATTTTGCACTCAATTTCTTAAAACAAGAAAATACTCAGTACTTTTCATTTATCAAATATTTAATTCACACAGGAGTATACAAAATATGATTTACCATGTGTTTTTGTCATATAGACTATTTATTTATTGAATTACCAGAAAACATGCTATATTGTGATGTATACCGTCATCGAGATGAGACGAAATGACCCATATCGTGATAGAAGATTTCGGCCATATCGCCCATATATATATATTTTAATGATTGTAACAGTGAATAAAGACCTACCCGGCTTCACAGGAACAGCGTTGCTCCTTAATTTCATTGTCTTCTGTCTCGATCGCCAGGTGATGGTGGTTCACTTTTACACTGTGATCTGTAGGCTTTAGCTTCTATCTTTATCTTTGTAACCTGTTTGCGCTGCTGAATCAGTTTGACTTCCTAATATATCCTCCAAACGCATATTGTAGATCCTTCTGTCTGCTTCTCCCTGAAAGTGCTGTTTTGTTTTCCAAAAAATAGATAATAGTTATTCAGGGATTGCAGTTAGTGACAGTGTTGACTCCATGGTATCTCTGACAGCTTGACAGAGTAGCAGCGGGGGGTGGGGCTTAGCGAAAGGCCAATTATGACACAAATTTGCTAGAAATTATTCAACCTGCTTTGGAATTTGTTTAATGTAAATGCAGTTAGAAATGATAGGAGTGTTCCATTTACTACCAGGGCCACTATGTTCTCTGAAATTATATGTTTGTTTGCAGCCGGTCGCAGCGAAATTAAACGAGAAAGTATATAAAATACATCTATGGAAATCAGAATGATTGGATTATATTAACCAGAAGTATAAAACATTACATATCCTTTATAAATTAAAAAGAAAATATCACTAATCTATGAGGGAAATGTCTTTATTCTTTGATTTTTGGGTTACTGGAAAAAATGGAATAAATAATTCCTGACAATGACTGATATATTTGACTTCAGAACATCTCTGACTACATACATGCTGAAAATCAAACATTCTTACTGTATTAATTTAGATATTTTCCAAAGTGAAAGTCCCTAGAAGTGTATGATTCAACTTGTTCCCGTGGTCTAGTGTTAAAAAAGTTAACAAAAATCACAATAATATGTAATATCAAATCGCAATACTTAAAAATCACAATACATATTGAATCGGCACCCAAGTATTGTGATTGTATCGAATCGGGAGATAGGTGTATCGTCCCTGCCCTACTACACACATGCTGTATATACTGTAGATGTGTATCTATTAGGGCTGTCAATCAATAAAAACTTTTTAATTGCGATTGGTCGCATGATTGTCCATTATTAATCACAATTAATTGCAAATTAATTTTCCAAAGTAAGCATTCCTAGAAGTATATGATTCAACTTTTTTCCATTGTCTGGTGTTTAATAAATCAAATCGCAATACTTGTAGAATTGCAATACTTAAAAATTGCAATACATATTGAAATAGCACCCAAGTATCGTGATAGTATTGAATCGGGAGATTGGTGTATCGTCCCAGCCCTAATTTCTACCTGCGCAGTTTGCAAGCTACCTTTGCGCCAAAGCACTTTGTCTTTGTTATACCGACATTTTTTTCTCTGAATGAAAATGCTTTAGGGGTGCACCGGTGGCTATAGCCTAATTATATTCAAACCAGCTTTTGATGCTGATTTCAAAGACATAAAAGACAGCAGGACCATAGTCATAAAATGAACATATAGTGTGAGTGGCCCATTGTTTGCGCTATCCCCTTACAACTTTACAGCCTGGCCACACTCAAGAGTCACACTACAGAGGAAGTGGATAAAAAAAGGTGGAAAACAGAGGTGTGTGTGTAATGAATGGTAAAAAAAGACCCCCTGCTGGTTCAAAGTAAAGTCCGCTTATGCACGTAACAACTACTGCTTCTTTTACATAACGCACAACAGGCACTCTGAGCACTCACTGTGTGCCTACGGTTGTGTTTGTCCTGAGGGAGCAGCTATTGTTTTGATTTAAGCTGCTTTGAAATAGGTTGGGAATAGCTGTGTGTGTGTGTGTGTGTGTGTGTGTGTGTGTGTGTGTGTGTGTGTGTGTGTGTGTGTGTGTGTGTGTGTGCGTGCGTGCGTGCGTGCGTGCGTGCGTGCGTGCGTGCGTGCGTGCGTGCGTGCGTGTGTGCGTGCGCGTGTGTGTGTGTGTGTGTGTGTGTGTGTGTTGGTGTGTACGTGTTATGGGCCGTCTGGTAGGCTCCCTATGGGGGCCTTCATTCTTTGTGATGGTCCCTATACACCATCAACACCTCATCTGTTCTCTCCCATACGTTCTCTCAATTAGCAGCACCGGATGGACAGAGACAAAGACAGGCAGCGTACACCGGCAGTGTTTGAGTGCATATGTTCATTCACACCTCCATCTCTTTCCCTTGCTTTCTTTTGTCGAAGGTTATTTTACCCTTTTTTACAAAGTAGGACATCGACCCCTTTACTCGCTCCTCCACCACCCTCCCTCCCCTTCCCTCTCCTCCTCTAACTCAGCAAAGGATGGAGAGCTGAGGAGAGAAATCATGGAGGCAGGCACGGATCATTAGCTATATTTGTCCCCACTTCCTGCAGAAGATGATAAATCTAGCTAATTACCCCATGTTGCCAAGCCTATCGCGCACGACAAGCGGCCGTCGTTATGGCGGAAATCAACGTTCGCTTGGCGTGTGCCGCATAGCCGATGCTATATGACTATTCATGAGCCTAGAGTCAAAGGAGAAGAGGAAATTTCAGATCCTGTCATGGCTGCATGCGAATGTGATTGTTCTGGAAATGATTTTAATGATGCATGTTCTCCGTCTTCTTCCCTCCCTCTGTGTAGAAAATGAGTTTGGGGGAGACGTGGTGAGCCGTTCCTCTCCAGTTGACAACAGTAGGTCACGGTGGAAGCAGAGGTCCGGACCAAAGAGCTGTCTCGACCCCCAAACCCTTTCAGGTAGTGTAGCACATCCTGTTGTTCACATAAACCTCTTCAGATGTGATGCTTGTTTTGATCATGTTCACCAACTGCTTCTGATGCAGGTTTGCGTGAAAAATGTGAATTGTACTAGTTTTTATTGCCACATTTTTCATTATATTTCATACATTTTATATTTCATAGCATAGCATCATCAGTATCAACAGCACTAGCACCAACAACAAAATAGAATGATTTTGTTTTTTAAAAAAAGAAGCAAAAAACAAAACAGCATTTGTCTATAACAATGTACTGTATATCGTCCTAAGGAAAATTTGAGATGAAACGATTAGTCAACCAGGCAAGGGGAAGGAGGGGATTGTCAACTTTCCCACAGAAACATAAAACCCCACTAACACCCACTGAAATCTGGCTTCTGTCTTCAGTGGGAAATGTTATAATCAGCATTCATTCCCGGGACAAATGACTCTGCAGTAGTCACGGCTATTTATCGGCTCCAGCTCTGATCGGCAGTGATGGAAACATGTCACCCGGGTGGACACGCTAATTGTTGTCCCTTTTCTGGCGCGATGCTATGTGACGCACGTTGAAGTGGATATATAATAATACCCCTGCAACAACGTAGTCGGAGGTATATAGCGCTCCGTGTGTCCGTCCTTCCGTCCGTTCAAACTCTGAAAATATTTCACTTAGAAACTACAAATTTGGTGTGATGGTTGACAGTGTGGTCTAGTTGTGCCTTTGGGGGTTAGAAGTCCAGGGTGCCAATTAGTGAATTAGTTAATGCACATTAATTCTATTATTTCCTAAAGGGCAAAACCTTTGGCCCTACCTTAGTAGGAGTCAAGCAGTGAGCGGGGGGATGTGAGCCATGCTCACTTTTACCTTGTAAATAAAATCACCGGGGATTTGAAAAAATATTATCATTTATCAACGTACAAAACATACAATTAATATGCTCTTCTCAAAGCCACCAGACTCCAGTCAGACAACAGTCATTTTACCTCGCTGATCATCAAAACACACTTCATTCAAACTCTACAGAAACAAAATAATAACTCATCAAAACCGTCTTGGATAGTCTTTCCACTGTTCCAACAATCACCAACTCTGGTTTGGTAATAATAAACCCATAATTCACCGAGTTACATGTGAAAAGAAACTGCCGTTACATGCTCTCCTCAAAGCCACCGGACTCCTTTGACAGAAACAATCATTTTACCTCGTGGTTCATTGTAGACGGAAACAAAATAATAACTCATCAAAACCTTTTTGTCTTTCCACTTTTCCAACAATCACCCCCTCTGGTTTGAGAGGGACTGAATAAGTAGCCTGGTTTAAAAAGAGAAATGACCACCGTAATATTTTCACTGTTGATGACGTCAAAAACATGGAAAATGTAGAATTTGTACGTTCAAAAACATGTGTTGTGTTTAATCTTAAATTATTGAAATGACAGGGGAACGCCTCTTTACAAAGGTCTCCAATAGTTTAAACCCCTCTTGTGTGTAAGTTTCAAATATAGATCCTCCTTAGCCAGAAAGTTTTGTTATTAATTATTAGATGAAAAGTTTCCTGAACCTGCATGTTTGGTAATATGAGATCAATGTGTTAAGATCATGTTATACTAACCCTTTTATTGACCTATTAGATTTTAGAAAACCACGGTATAACATAAGCCAATACAAACTAGTTTTTACAGCCTCCTGACACAACAGCTGACCTCCAATAGCAGTTTAATTTATTCAATGAATGCAGCAGCAGTGCAGTTTTCAGAGATAAAATGTTTTCAATAAAAGGCACTAAAGCTGAATAGAATCAAGGTTTTATGAAGGAAAAAGTATCCAACATGACCCACTCAGGCTGTATAGCAATCATTTAAGGCTACATCCAGACTTCCATATGTTTTAAAACGCATAACTTTTTCTACATTTATGCTTAGCGTCCACACTACTCCGGCATACTGAAAACACTGCTGACCCCGTTTTAGTTTTAAAAATCCGGGGTTGTGTTTAAGTCTGGACGGAGAGAAACAGAGACCTTTAAAAACGATCATGCAGATGCCCACGTTCGCTTCTTGATTGAGTCTCATCAGTCATGACGTGTCCTTCGCTGATTCGTCATGCCATATCACGTGAACCTTTTCCGGAAGAAAATAAACAACATGCAGCCTCGACCACCAGCAGTTCATTTCAACATGGATAACCAGTTACAGGCGTTGCTTACCTTGTTGTCTCTGCTAGCAGCAGTTAAATACTGCATTTCATAATACTACTACTGCCTAAATGCGCAGGAGGAAAGCTATTATTTTGAGCGCTTTGCATCAATTCACGTGTCCAGCGCTGCTTCCTGTTTACACCGGCATAAGCAAGCCCAGTGGTGTCATGTGGTATGTGGTTTCAGAAGTTGTAGTATGGACGGAGATTAAGTCTGAAACGGCCCTAAAACCCTCGTCTGGACGGAGATCGTTGGAAAACGTATTTGTATGGATGTAGCCTATAAGGCCCTGTCTACGTATGCAGATATTTCTAAAAACATACATTTTCCCTTCTGTTTAAAAAAAGAAATCAGTCCACACGGCTTTCGTTTTATAAAATATCTCCATCGACACTCGAACGCAAAAACGACCCCAAACTCCGCTCAATGTTATATTTACACGTCACCACAAGTTAAGGGTCAAGGAATTGAGTTACCGCCCTTCTCACTCCCTTTCCTTCAGCTTCATTACAGTCAGTTTGATAACAGTTATTGTTGGTGGGGGGGCTGGGATTCCTGGTCAAACTGCTGTCATCACTCTGCTGTCATCATCTGCACATGTCTAAATGACAAAAGGAAGGTCATTCAGGTTTATGTCCACAGCCCTTCTGAGTGGTCCAAACCTCACCTTCAATCGCCCAAAAGCTCAATCAATCACCATTCAGCCTCCACATGTTTAATGTGTTCCCTGCATTGGCCTCCAGTGACTGGAACCTGTTTCAAATGTAAAGTAGTAATAAGTAGGGGTGTCACGATTCTCCAATTCGATTGGACTTTTGATTTCAACATGTCATTGTTGAACTATGGACTCTTGATTCATAAAGATCAACAGATCATTGGTTTTATACCCTGACAACTGTCATTTACACTTTCAAATTCTTCCTTAAAAAGAGAACTGAACTCCCTTTTATTTAGAAAGAGTTTTAAAAATTAGACTACAACAGTCTACAATATAAATAGTTGCATCTTTTCAATACCAGTATCTGTGTGACCCACCTCAGTACATAATCATTACAAAAACACAACAGAAATCCTTCTGCAGTAGTGTGCTGTGATCTATAAAAATACAATTTGTTGTCATTTATTGTCGCGCTTGTTTCTCTCCTCTCTCTCTCTCTCTCTCTCTCTCCTCTGATCACAGTTTGTCTCTGAGGCCAGAGACGGAGCTTTGGACACAGTCTCGCTGTATTCCAAACCTCATACTATACTAGTAGTACAACCTCATACTATACTAGTAGTGCAACCTCATACTATACTAGTAGTGCATCCTCATACTATACTAGTATTACAACCTCATACTATACTAATAGTGCAACCTCATACTATACTAGTAGTGCATCCTCATACTATACTAGTAGTGCATCCTCATACTATATGGTATTAGGCCTGTCACGATATAAATTTTTATACCAAATTTATTTAGCACTTAGCTAGCTAGCTAACATAGTCATTCACTATCACGGTTGAAGCCGGGCAGTGCTGGCCAGCCGTGACTCGCCGGTGGTGACGGGTGGCTTGGCCGGTTGGAGCCGGGTGGTGTTGGCCAGCTGGGGCCTGCCAGTGGTGACGGGTGGCTCGGCCGGTTGGAGCCGGGTGGTGTTGGCCAGCCGGGACCCGCCGGTGGTGACGGGTGGCTCGGCCGGGGACCGCCGGTGGTGACGGGTGGCTCGGCCGGGGACCGCTGGTGGTGACGGGTGACTCGGCTGGGGACCGCCGGTGGTGACGGGTGGCTCGGCCGGTTGGAGCCGGGTGGTGTTGGCCAGCCGGGACCCGCCGGTGGTGACGGGTGGCTCAGCCGGGTTGGCTAGCATTGCTTGGCTTTATCTAGCCAAGCCAGCCAGCCAACACCACCTAGCTTTAGCTGGCTAGCTAACGTTAGCCAGCTAGCTCACGTAGTCATTCACTAACCAAGATATGCTAACATTGTACTCATATAACTCAACTGACATGTTTAGTTATGCTAACGTTACAACTGAGTCGCTCTACAGTGGTGAAATGTTCGGCATGATGATTGTGAAGGTGACTATGCAGCATGTTTGAAGTATTCCCTCTTTAGGCTACTGTAGCTCCACATTCCCTTCACGCTGGAGCAGTAACAAGAAGGACTTAGTTTTTCTTGTGCAACCCGAAGAATTCCCACACTGCAGAGTTTATGTTTTTAGCAGGGCGATAAAGTATCTCCTTTTCATTCGTCGTCATTTTGACAGAATCACGAAGACGAGACGTGCGCTTGCTTGTGGTGCGTTAACTTTATAGTCTGTTTGTGACGCACGTGTATGACGTCATGTCTGCAACAGGCTTTTATTTACTGCATGCGGGAGAACACAAAAGAGAAATAGCTTAACCAAGAGCTAAATTGAATTAAACACGATATATCGTGGCTGGATTATTTACACAATTTTACTATTTTCATGTTTTTAATACCGCGAAAAATCTCCAATATGCATCGGACCAGTCTACCTCGCCTACTGTATCCCACGATGCAAAGCGCTGGAACGGTACAGGCTACGGTTACAACAACAGCAGCAGCCAATAACGGCTCGTTTTTTACATTTTTCGTAGCTATTTCATAACTAAATTCACTTCTGAAAGTTTCTGAGGCGAGAAATCAACCGTGTAGATTTTGAATATTGACAGTTTTACGAAGTTAGATGGCGAATCGAACATTTGATCCAACGTTTTCGGAGTTGGAGCAAAAAGCGCCTGCCGGGGTCGCTACCTCGCCTCGCTCACGGACCGCTGACTAGAGCTCTCTCAAGAGACTCGCCTCGCAGACGAGAGGCTTTTATTTCCTTGTTGACGGGTGTTTTGTTTAAATATCACAACACAAATCTCCATTATAAAATTAAAAGTTAGTAATAAGTCAGAGCAGTGCTAACAAACCATAAAAAGCCGGTAGTCCGCCATCTTTGTTATTGTTTTACTACACAAAGCAACAATGGGCATATGCGAAATGAGGAGAGGACGTCATCGTTTCCTAAACACTTCGTTTTACACGTCCACACCAACACAAATTTACCACTGTTTTTAAAAATCTGCACCGTAGAAAGCGATTTCAAAAATATCCCTTTTTGTGACCCAAAACTCTGTTTGTGAGTGGACGAGGTCAAAACGTAGAGGGAAATATCCATTATTAAAAATATCTGCATACGTGTGGACAGGGCCTAAGTAACAAACACAATTCCTTTTTATCCTGCACTGTAACTGTCATCACTGGACCAGCTGAGAAATTGTCGTATTGTATTCTGATCACAGCTTTTCCCACTCTAACCATTTCACTGAAGCCATTTTCCGTACTAGTTAGGAATCGCTCTCCGGATTTCAGTCTCTCTTTCTGTCTCCATCACCCTCGCTCTCTTTCTCACTCCGACTGTCAGCGCCCACTCAGATGCTATCTCCACAGCCCTTCACACTCATTCAGATGCACTTAGCATCGGTTTGGCACACATGTTTACTGTCACTAGATGATGCACGGCGTAAATACCTATTTGCAGTGAAATTTGATAGTGCCAGCGCAGTTTTGGTGGCTCCCTACCGCTACACTGTACGGAATACCAATGTCAGAGTGTGAGTGTGTGAATGTATGTGTGTGTGTGTGTGTGTGTGTGTGTGTGTGTGTGTGTGTGTGTGCGTGTGCGTGTGCGTGTGCGTGTGTGTGTGTGTGTGTGTGTTTGTGGCGGAGGGCGGGTTGGGCGCCATATGCCTGAAACGCATTCTCCCAAAACTTCAAGGTGAAAACAAAGGGAAACTGATAACGATGTGAATTGTTGTGACAGATGTCTGAGCACCCCCCCATCCCCCCATCACCACCACCAAAATGCTAAACACACACACACACACACACACACACACACACACACACAAAATGCTAGTCTCAGTGCATATTACAATAATCACTGCATTTCTCATCATGTTTAATTCGCAGCAATATCCCGATTCTTCTCTATCAAACACCAAAAAAGCCCTCTTTTTATTTTTGTATGCTCTTTGTCTGATGGCATTCCTGTGTCCTGTGTAATGATGAAGACAATTTAATAGGCACAGCCACTTTAATTTCCAAGGACAATTTACATATTGGTTTTGATGCCGACTTTACAATCAATATTACTGACACAAACACAGTTGGCATTTGGACAGCTTCCTTCTTTCAATATGTACGCTGAATAAAATGTATAAAGTTTAGCTGCATTCACCATTCCATACTCAATATGCATGCTATTTTCAAAAGATGTTAGTCTTTGATAATTTATCTTGTGTTTATAGATGGTGTGTATTTGAAATGGAATGCAGCCATCTCATCCCATTTTCCCTTCATGCAGCCGTCTCATCCCAGACCTTGTGTATTCCGAAAGTGAATAAAATCCTTGCACAATATATTCTGCATAATACGCCACGTGGATTAAAATTCATGGATGCAAATTACAAAACATGGGGAGAACTTCTGTCATACACTTTTAGAGGCAATGAATGGTAAATAGGAATATGAAGTACAGCAGGCTTTTTACCTAATTACCTTCTGGCTTGTGCTTGGTTTTTGGAATATACCAACTGAATCCCAGTGGAGGTCATGTGTGAAATGGGGAGTTAAGTTAAAGGAACAGTGTATAGCATTTAGGGGATCTGTTGGCAGAAATGGAATTCATATATGATATTAATAACTATATTTTCCTTTATGTATAATGACCGGAAAATATGAATCGTTGTGTTTTCGTTACCTTAGAATGAGCCGTTTACAATTGCGATATCTATAGAAAATACGGGGGAAAAAAATATGTATATATATATATACCCATGTGAAAAGTGAGACGTTTTTCTTTTCTAACAGCAGCATTAGTTTAGAGAAGAAGGTGGAGGAACAATACCTTCCATGGCTGGACAGAGAAAGAAAAGACCGCCACCTACAGAAACTTAAAAAAAAATAATCATGAAATAAATGTAATAAACATTACAGCTTTACAACGGCCTGTTTTCGCTCCATAGAACGAAGCAGCTCAATTGCTAATATGAAAGCCGCAAGCAGCAATGAGCGGCTTTTAGGCTTCACAAAGTCACTTCAGTTAGAGTTAGAGTAACTGTACGCTCTAAAGTCCCGCCTGTCGTATTTATTGGGAAGCATTTTGTTTCCTTTTTCAAAAGCTTAATAAAAATATCCAGCAAGTTTGGGGATGTTTGGACGAATTGTAATTGATTTATGGCCAAATTTGCACCAAGCCCATGCACATTTTGAACTGATGGCGCCCCCTACTGAGAGATTTCAAAATAGTTTTACACACATAGGAGCGGGTCCTCTTCACGGAGCCAGCCACCATGTTTCTACAGTAGCCCAGAACGGACAAACCAAAGACCTGCTCAAGAGAGGGCCATTCACGTTTTTCACGTCTGCCACCGTAGTTCTACACGCTTGGCACACGGGAGAAGTTTCAGTTGGTAGCAATCTGCAACCTCACTGCTAGATGCCAACAATTCCTACACACTGCACTGCTTTCATTTAGGTGACGGATCACACTAATAACTGCTGTTAAATTACAATTTTAATAAATGCGGTAAGTTTAGAATAAATAAAAATACAAGTTAAAAATCATTACAAATTAGAAAACATACATATATTTGTAAAGCACTCTATTTTCATTGTCCTGTGAAAAAAGAAAATTTAACTCCAAAAGGAGAAACTCTAGCTTTTTTAACAATGCATTTCTCCGATATTCTAGTGTGTTTTTAAATGGTTTATTTATCTTATGAAAGATGATATGATATTTTTCTCAACCTGAAAAGAAACACTTTATCTGAAAAATGTAAAATCACTAAATGTGGAGATACATCATTTTCACTGGAAAGCAATGCTATGAATTTTGATATACAATTAATTTGAATTGATATTTAAATGATATAATGTAATGGTTGTGTGGAAATAGGAGCACATGCAGAATTTATTTTGGAGTTTGCTTCATTATACGTGTTTTCTTACAGCCACCCTGAAGTTTTGGTGCTTGACTCAACGTGACTCTGTGGTTATTCATCTGGGCCTGTAATGACATTGATCCAGGGTCTAATTGAGACGCAGACAGAGAAGGAGTGGGCCTCCTCCTAATCCTCAATAAGCAGGCTAACCTTCATTACAGCCGTGACATTTTCCCATGGGGTGCTAAGAGAGAGAAAAAGCCAGATAGAATATGAGGGCCCTCCAACATATGGTGAGCCGCAGAGGCGTGTGCATGCTTTCTGGGTCCAACGCTCACGAGGAGCCTTGAGGGAAGGAAGTGGAGGCGACGAGACTTTGTTTTTTTATTCTGCTCCTGGATTCACTCGTAGACGCCGTGTTCAGTGGCGATGCAGGCCGTGCTGAAAACCTGGGCCCTCAGAGAGAGTCTGACAGCTTCAGATAGTAGTGTGCACTGGTAGTGTGCACTGCAACTAAACATGTATGCATATCTTAGTCAACAGATGATATGTTTCTTTTAACATTCTGAGAGCAGGTTGAGACTATCTCTCTTGTTTTCAATATTTCATTAATTTCATGTTCAAACCTCGCTCGCTCTAGTAGGTTCAAGAAACTGCTGCAAAGAGATTAATATATATACACGCACACACACACACACACACACACACACACTAACACACACACTATGGCTGTTGAAGTTAACACGTTAACGCAAATTAGATTTAACGCTACTAACTTACTAACTTCTTTGACGCATTAACGCAACTTGCAATTTTTAGGTTGTAGCGGCTCAAAGCTAGAAGATACTGGTATCATATGAAACTAGAAAACCTGATGAATCCATCGGTACCAACCATGTCATACTAGCTTGTCTCGAAGGAGGTTAAATAACGCTCCAAACTTGTGCTATATTTCGGCGAGGAAAAACTGTCATGGCCATCTTCAAAGGGGTCCCTTGACCTCTGACCTCCAGATCAGTGAATGTAAATGGGTTCTATGGGTACCCACGAGTCTCCCCTTTACAGACATGCCCACTTTATGATAATCACATGACGTTTGGGGCAAGTCATAGTCAAGTCAGCACACTGACACACTGACAGCTGTTGTTGCCTGTTGGGCTGCAGTTTGTCATGTTATGATTGGAGCATATTGTTTTATGCTAAATGCAGTACCTGTGAGGGTTTCTGGACAATATCTGTCATTGTTCTGTGTTGTTAAATGATTTACAATAATAAATATATACATACACACGTAGGCAAAATTGTTGGTACCCTTCCGTTAAAGAAAGAAAAACCCACAATGGTCACTGAAATAACTTGAAACTGACAAAAGTAATAATAAATACAAATTCACTGAAAATGAACTAATGAAAATCAGATATTGCTTTTGAATTGTGGTTCAACTGAATCATTTTAAAAAACAAACTAATGAAACTGGCCTGGACAAAAATGATGGTACCCTTAACTTAATATTTAGTTGTACAACCTTTCGAGGCAATCACTGCAAACAAGCGATTTCTGTAACTCTCAATGAGACTTCCTCACCTGTCGACAGGTATTTTGGCCCACTCCTCGTGAGCAAACTGCTCTAGCTGTCTCAGGTTTGAAGGGTGCCTTCTCCAGACTGCATGTTTCAGCTCCTTCCACAGATGTTCAATAGGATTTAGATCAGGGCTCATAGAAGGCCACTTCAGGATAGTCCAATGTTTTGTTCTTAGCCATTCTTGGGTGTTTTTAGCTGTGTTTTGGGTCATTATCCTGTTTGAGGACCCATGACCTGCAACTGAGACCAAACTTTCTGACACTGGGCAGCACATTTCGCTCCAGAATGCCTTGATAGTCTTGAGATTTCATTGTACCCTGCACAGATTCAAGATACCCTGTGTCAGATGAAACAAAGAAGCCCCAGAACATAACCGAGCCTCCTCCATGTTTCACATTAGGTACAGTGTTCTTTTCTTTGTATGCTTCATTTTTGCGTCTGTGAACATAGAGCTGATGTGACTTGCCAAAAAGCTCCAGTTTTGTCTCATCTGTCCAAAGGACATTCTCCCAGAAGCTTTGTGGCTTGTCAATATGCATTTTGGCAAATTCCAGTCTCGCTTTTTTATGATTTGGTGTCCTCCTCGGTTGTCTTCCATTAAGTCTACTTTGGCTCAAACAGTGACGGATGGTGCGATCTGACACTGAAGTACCTTGACCTTGGAGTTCACCTCTAATCTCTTTGGAAGTTGTTCTGGGCTCTTTGGTTACCATTCGTATTATCCGTCTCTTCAATTTGTCATCAATTTTCCTCTTGTGGCCACGTCCAGGGAGGTAGGCTACAGTCCCGTGGACCTTAAACTTCTGAATAATATGTGCAGCTGTAGTCACAGGAACATCAAGCTGCTTGGAGATGGTCTTATAGCCTTTACCTTTAACATGAAGGTCTATAATTTTCTTTCTAATCTCCTGAGACAACTCTCTCCTTAGCTTTCTGTGGTCCATGTTCAGTGTGGTACACACCATGATACCAAGCAGCACAGTGACTTCTTTTGACCCTTTAAATAGGCAGACTGACTGATTACAAGTTTGAAGACACCTGTGATGCTATTTACAGGACACACCTTAGTTTAACATGTCCCTATGGTCAAATTATTTTACATCTTTTCTAGGGGTACCATCATTTTTGTCCAGGCCAGTTTCATTAGTTTGTTTTTTAAAATGATTCTGTTGAACCACAATTCAAAAACAATGTCTGATTTTCATTAGTTCATTTTCAGTGAATTTGTATTTATTATTACTTTTGTCAGTTTCAAGTTATTTCAGTGACCATTGTGGGTTTTTCTTTCTTTAACGGAAGGGTACCAACAATTTTGCCTACGTGTGTACATTTGTATAAAGCAGCATATTTTCCCACTCCACTGCCATGTTGATAATATATATATATATATATATATATACATGTGTATATATATATATATATACGTATATATATATATATATATATATAATATACAGATACAATTTTTTTTCATTAATTTGCGATTAATCGCGATTAGATTTTTAATCGATTGGCAGTCCTAGTATACTGAATATGTGTGTGTGTGTGTGTGTGTTAGAGATGTTAGGTGTGTTGGATATCAGATTTTCACTACACAGAACACAATAGTGTCATTGCATATCTCTACATAACATTTGAAGAACATTTTTAAAATATATATATATATATATATATATATACACACACACACACACACATATTGATGCAATTATCAGTAACATTTTCATATAAACAAATGGTTCTTTCTCATCACTGAGTATGATAGAAATGCTAATGCTGTTGGAAAAGTTTGTCTTTTCTACCATCAGCACTAGTTTAGAGAAGTGGTGGGAGGAACAATACCTTCCATGGCTGAACAGAGAAAGAAAAGAGCGCCACCTACAGAAACTTCATATTCATGACCACCCACACTGATTGACTGATCTCTGGGTATTATATTACAGAAACTGCAGCACGGAGCACACAGTAGCTAAAATAGAGAAAATATGACAAACAGAAACATATCAAAGCTTGGATTTTAAATGAATTGGACATTGAATTAATTGTGCCATTGATGTTTAATGTCTTTTTGAATGTGTGGCACAAGTGAGCTCTTGTCTAAAGAGTTAGCTACTGTGTCAAGGTATGCAGGCATTTAGGGCAAGGTGCTATATGTCTGCACCCTAGTGTTTAGACATTAAAGAGTCCATGTGCGACGTATGCAACATGATTTCTGTTCCACTTTAAAGTGGATGGCACATGTTGAAGAGACGCTACCACTCCTGCTCTTTCTGCAGATTGTTCCAGAGAAGCTTTGATAAAACAGACCAATGATTAGACCGATGAGAGATGCTCAGCGAGAGGGGACTAACTCCACTTTGCTCACATGACTACTTCAGAAAAAGTCAAGGTTATGCTCTCACATACGTACACTCACACACTGCTCTATGCTCAGGCTCTGTCTGAATGAGTGCCTGAAAGGGGAGAGGATTCAGAAGGACTTATTTCCCTTTTTCTTTCCTTTTTTTCTCGAGGAAGGATTTCTCTTCCATTGCCATAGTAACCACAGTTATGCTTCATGTACAAGATATATACAGTATATATACAGAATATTACATGTAAAGATAGTTTAGATCGCCCTCCCCAAAATACTCGGAGTCGTTCCCTCCCTGCTCCGCTAATAAGATTTACAAGGTATCCTCGCCTTTCATCATTTTATTTTTCTCCCGTTGAAACATTTATGGGCATTCATAAAGCAACACACCATTAGGGCTGAGGGGCTCTACAGTACAGTAAGTGTGGTGTTAATAAATCATGTTTAATAAAAAGAGACATCCAAACAGGGCCTCGGCCCCCGTCATAGTCCAAACCCAGCGAGCATGAATATTTAGGGACATCTGGAAATAACAGAGCGACGTTTAGGTTCCTCAACAATTTATGATGTGTTGGTGAGGGGATAGAGCTACCTTTAGAGGGATGATGTTGGTCTGACATACATGAAAGAGAGGTGGAAGGGAGGATAATGCTTACTCTGGCATATGAAGAGCTTGAAAGGCCTGAATGGCGAGGAGGAGACGGCATAAATGGAAACCATGCTGTTAATGTTGGATGGTGTTATGTCTGCAGTACATCTGTAACATGACTGATAGCTGGTCACACATTCATGAGTGAGTGCATGAACGGTTGGACAGCTGGAGAGCTGGATGGATGGAGAGGATGATTAATGAATGCTTCAGAAATTATGTTTTGCATCATTTCAAAATGTGAATTTTTGAAAATGAAATATATGATGCAACATATTCCCACTCCCACTCCGCCACTACCCCTCTAGCGTCACTTTGGGATGTGTCAGGGAAGGCATGTCAATTTCCGCTTGTTAGATGCATAGTGTCTTTTCAAAATAAAAATGTTTGTGTGTTCACAGGAAACGTACACTTTCACTCACTACAGTCTCTTTTCAAAATGTTACTTTAGGGTTACTTACTTCCTTTACTTTTGAGATTTACTTAATTTGGAGTAGGGCTGACGTGGTGAAGGAGTTTCCTCTGCTGTGACAATGGCTGAACAGCGCGATATGCTTTTTTCTTTTTCTTTTTCTTTTTTGCAAATTACTTTATTTATCCTGCTTTTCATGCTGTAAAAATAAGCTTAATTTGTTAAATGACAAAGAAGACCGTTTTAAAACAAATTAAATACTTGTTTGTTGTTAAATGCAGAGCACAGAGAGTCAATGAGCACTGTTTTTTCAGCTGTGACGCTTTGATTGCGTCTGGTTGCTATGTATGGAAGTAAAAATGTCGGCACAAGGTAGAGTGCATGCTGCTGCCGTTCGTAGCATATATGCGGCACTCCCATTGCAAAGAATTAAAAAAAAGAAAAAAAGGTGAACATAGCTGTTGTGGCAGTTGCTTGTCAATTGCACGGTATTGCAATAACCCTAGTTTTTAGTAAAGTGTGTTTTTTTCCGTAAAATAACTACGCTTGTTACGTAACTGGCATTAGTAAAGTAAAGTCAAGTAACAATACTACGTTAAAATAAGTCAACATTGACTTGGTTTCACATTGGACATGAACAGCGGTCTCCTGGGTGACAGTCCTGTGTTTGTTTGACCCTCCCACCTTACATAGACTTTCTCACTCTTTACACTACGTCAGTTGCTCTGACGTAACTCTGGGTTTACATTGGAGTTAGTTGAAAGCCCGGTGCGTCTCATACAGACGCTAAAGGGTGCGTCGGTATCAGACTCCGGGGGGCGCAGACTAAGTGGTGGTATTTAACAAGTTGGGAGTGAGAACGGGTTGGATTATTCATAAAACATTTCCTCAAACATTTTCACAAACTAACTGATCTGTTATTCTGTCTTGGCCAAATATGAGTCTTTGCATACTGTAAGTTGTGTTAGTTTTGAGTTATTCCCTGAAATATTGAGTACACTTCTGACATAATGAATGATACACTAAAAATTTACTTTTGATTGAAGAGATCCATTAGTATAAATGATTATGAATACAGCAGGACAGATGTATTGGCTGAGAGATTTTATACCGCGAGTCTCATTTACTCAGCGATGGTTTAACGTAACAAGAACAGGAGTCTTTAAACGACAGTGAGTCAGGCCATTATCTACAGTACAGTACCTGAAATGTTACATCTAAGTGTTCCAAACATCAGGTGTGAATTGCATGTTTGACAAGGAGGAACAAAGTACCCCGAACGTGAAGGAACGTGTATCCAAATTAAAGATCATTTTGCAATGCTGTGAGTTGTGTGTTGAACAGCTTGTTTGTGGCTTCTCTGCAGATGGAGGTGGATGCAGACGATAAGCGCCATCGAACACGCTCCAAAGGTATCTGCACGGACACACACACACACAAACACACAGCGCCACCGCCATTCAGGGTGACCTTCACTCCCCCCAACACAAACACACACATGCACAGACACAAGCACGCACATATACTGTACACACACCACTGCACAAATCCCAGACTGTCACAGTTGAGTTGCCTCTCCTCACTGCTCTCTCTTCCTCTGCCTCTATTTTTATATATCTTACAGAAACAGAATGACAAAGTCCACATTTTAAGGGCTTTGTTCAAAATGGAATATCTCCCACAGTGACATCTAATCCTACAAAACGATACGTAGTGCAAAGTGAAAACAAATGATGGAACTTTAAAAAAAAAAAAAAGAACAGGTGACTCTCAGTTTTAGCTGATAAACCAGAGACACTTTTTCATATTTTATTATTTTTTTATGCATCTGCTACAGCAACAGCCGAGGCCGAAAGCATTATGTTTTCGTCCATCCGTCCTTCCGTCACATTCTCGTGAACGTGATATCTCAGGAACGCCTGGAGGGAATTTCCTCAAATTTAGCACAAACGTCCACTCGGACTGAAGGATGAACTGATAACATGTTTTCGGCCATAAGTCAAAAATGAATATGCTCATTATGACAATTGTACACAAATGTCTAACAGGATAAAATGATGTGGAGATGACATTTTGGACAGACATGGATGTAAACTGCAACATTACTGGTTGATGGAGCCATACAACCACAAGGAGGTCATTCTAGTTTAGTGTCAACAAGACTTTGATTACATTAAATAGATCCACCTCAATAAGGCTGAAATCATCAGTCAGAACCAGGTTTGGGGGAGTAAAACCCTAAAAAAAATAAACCCACATTTAAAAAATAAATAAATAAAATAAAATAAAATAAACATTAGCTTGTTCCTGTACATTGAAAAACACCCGACCAGATGTGTTCATTTAGAGCAGTAACACAGAAAATAAATGACTTCAGACTCGACTTAGACGTGGAAGTTAAAGACTCATGACTTGAGATATGACTCGAATGACTTGTCTGTGTTCATTTTCAAAAAAAAAAAAACTGTCCTCCCCTTTCAAAGTGATTGGGGGGTGATTTTTTGGATTGAGAAGAAATTAAGAAATACATACGCTTTTATAAAGTTATTTGTTTTTTGTTTGATTACATTCATTGAAGTGAATGTCAATAATTAGAATACAAATTCAAATCATTGTCATACTTTTTGAATATGTTAGATACATTGGCCAATAATATTATAATTAGACTGGTACTAATACCTTGTCTTTTCTCTTTATATAGACCGGATACTGCAGGTAAGACTAAAGACTTGACTTGGGACTAGACGTGCCTTAACTACGGACTCGACTACACTTGATATAGCCTGTGACGTGACTTGACTTGCCCAAGAAAAAAATGACTTGGAACTTGCTTGAGACTTGGACATAATGACTTGGGACTTACTTTAGACTTGAACCAAATGACTTGGGACTTACTTCAGACTTGGACTAAATGACTTGGGACTTACTTCATACTTAGATCAAATGACTTGGGTCTTACTTTAGACTTGGACCAAATGACTTGGGATTTACTTTAGACTTGAACCAAATGACTTGGGACTTACTTCAGACTTGGACTAAATGACTTGGGACTTATTTCATACTTAGACCAAATGACTTGGGACTTACTTCAGACTTGGACCAAATGACTTGGGTCTTACTTCATACTTGGACTAAATAACTTGGGACTTACTTCATACTTAGACCAAATGACTTGGGACTTACTTCAGACTTGGACCAAATTGCTTGGGTCTTACTTCATACTTACACCAAATGACTTGAGTCTTACTTTAGACGTGGACCAAATGACTTGGGATTTACTTCAGACTTGGACTAAATGACTTGGGACTTACTTCATACTTAGACGAAATGACTTGGGACTTACTTCAGACTTGGACCAAATGACTTGGGTCTTACTTTAGACTTGGACCAAATGACTTGGGATTTACTTCAGACTTGGACTAAATGACTTGGGACTTACTTCAGACTTGGACCAAATGACTTGGGATTTACTTCAGACTTGGACCAAATGATCTGGGTCTTACTTTAGAATTGGACCAAATGACTAGGGTCTTACTTCAGACTTGAACCAAATGACTTGGGTCTTACTTTAGACTTGGACCAAAAGACTTGGGACTTACTTCATACTTAGACCAAATGACTTGGGACTTACTTCAGACTTGGACCAAATTACTTGGGTCTTACTTCATACTTACACCAAATGACTTGGGTTTTACTTTAGACTTGGACCAAATGACTTGGGATTTACTTCAGACTTGGACTAAATGACTTGGGACTTACTTCATACTTAGACCAAATGACTTGGGATTTACTTCAGACTTGGACCAAATTACTTGGGTCTTACTTCATACTTACACCAAATGACTTGAGTCTTACTTTAGACGTGGACCAAATGACTTGGGATTTACTTCAGACTTGGACTAAATGACTTGGGACTTATTTCATACTTAGACCAAATGACTTGGGACTTACTTCATACTTAGACCAAATGACTTGGGACTTACTTCAGACTTGGACCAAATTACTGGGGTCTTACTTCATACTTACACCAAATGACTTGAGTCTTACTTTAGACTTGAACCAAATGACTTGGGACTTACTTCAGACTTGGACTAAATGACTTGGGACTTATTTCATACTTAGACCAAATGACTTGGGACTTACTTCAGACTTGGACCAAATGACTTGGGTCTTACTTCATACTTGGACTAAATGACTTGGGACTTACTTCATACTTAGACCAAATGACTTGGGACTTACTTCAGACTTGGACCAAATTACTTGGGTCTTACTTCATACTTACACCAAATGACTTGAGTCTTACTTTAGACGTGGACCAAATGACTTGGGATTTACTTCAGACTTGGACTAAATGACTTGGGACTTACTTCATACTTAGACCAAATGACTTGGGATTTACTTCAGACTTGGACCAAATTACTTGGGTCTTACTTCATACTTACACCAAATGACTTGAGTCTTACTTTAGACGTGGACCAAATGACTTGGGTCTTACTTTAGACTTGGACCAAAAGACTTGGGTCTTACTTCAGACTTGGTGGTAGACCTGTGAGTGATCGTCAGAAGGATACAGAACGGCCAAAAATGTTAGCATGTTCTTGCAAACCATTTGCACAACCAGCACGAAGTAGCAGAAGCTCAGTGAGCGTCCAGTGTGTTTTGGAGTTGGTTTAGCAGTGAATATTGGAGAGAGAACATTAGCTTTCCTTTAGCTTTTGGAGGCATTACGCACTTGCACCTTACTTGGTCAAATAAAACTAAGCAAAAAACCTGAAAATGCTCACCAGCCCCCATCTTATTCCCAACAATCCCCCCCATTTCCACTCTCACAGGTCTAAAGCATCTAAAAAGAGGTGAGCATGTTTTAATCAGAGGACCCTCTTGATGCATATTTGATTTCCATTAACTTTAGAAAGTGTCTAACATCTTTGACTGAACAAAGAACGAGGTGGTGACCATTGACCCTACATCAAGTGGATCAAGCTCTGTGTAGTGAAGACTGTGACCACGAGGCCCTTGTTTGATTGAGTTACACGTGTCCTCTGCTAGTCGGCCAAAGAGAGAACAAATGTGTGAGTGGAGGACTGGCACTGAAATCATCTTTAGGGCTGTGTCCCAAATCACTCCATCATCCATTCACTCATTCACTACTTAGGTAGTTTACTCTATAGAGAGCAGCAATGTTTAACGATTTAATATACTCACCATGGACACTTTGTTTGTTTCATATGGCACTTGTCAAGTCAAAATGTCTGCTGTGGAAAGGGTTTATTTTTTAAGACACTATAAAGTGGATACATTTCACACTCAGAATTCAGACACTCTAATAAAATGGCGTAGATATAGTGCACTATACAGGCAATAAGAAGTGATTCCTATTTTGTAGCCTAAATATTTCTAACTTTTAAAAACAAAATCACAATCTTAATTTTTGGTGAAGCCCATTATAAAGTATTTCACCACTGCAGTTGTGTGTCACATTTTGTCTTCATTTTACCAACAAGTCAGTCCGGTTTACTGAACATGTCACTCAGTATTAACTGGACAGTGTTAGATCTCAACATCAACATGTTATCATTTATGAACTTATAGGATAAGGCTAATATATTGTTGTTCATTTAAAATGTGATGCTCTCAAACATGAAAAAGTGTCCACCAGAGTTGGAAAATTGTCTTTAGCTCACCAAAATATAAAAACATCACAAGAACATGTAACATATTGTATAGAACAAATGTGGGAACTAAATAATACATATAAAACAGAGTAGACTGGTAAAAAAAAAACACAAACAAAATACATCAATGTAATAATAACAATACAACAATAATAATGATAATATTTACAATAAACTGCAATATATTTCCACTGCAAATACCTTTCTTTAAAAGTATCTAATTGGTTTTTACCCACATTTTGCATCATTAATTTTTTTTAAACTATTTTTTAATCTCAAAATACAAAATTGATATACTAATAATGTCCTGATTTTTTTTAATAACACAAACAGAAAAACAATGAGCACAACATGCAAAGTCAATCCTCTAATCACATACTATACACCTTCCATATACACATACATATACTAAAAAACATGTACACAACTACTGTGTAAGCAGTTGTTCTCTAGTCACACTTTAAACTATTTCAGATAAAGGTTATTGAGAAATGGATCTTTTAAAGAAATGCATATAGCAGAATTATCTTTTAGAAGTACTAAATGATCAACATAAAGGCCGTTACACACCGGCGGGGATATTTTTTTTTAATTCTCACGTCAATAAGTTTTTTCGAACTGTTGTTTTTATTCGGAGTACTTTGACACAGACCGCGAATATTAAGTGACGAAAAAGCAATGTAATCTTTTCAAGGTTAATTTTCTGAATAAAGAACCAATCACAATGTGCGGAACCAGTTGAGTTGCGTCTATTTTTTTAAAACAACAACATGGAGGCTCTGTAGTCCGAACCAAGACGTCAAACTTCATTACTCCTTTCAACCTTGACAAAGGCAACCTTAGACATTTAATGTTTGCAGGCGAGTATTCTGCATTTTCGTGTCATTTATTTGTCACGTCTCTAATGTGTAAAGGCCTTTAAATCTCAACATCAACATTTTAAAATTAACTACCATATAAATAACTATATAAGTACCATATAAATGGTTATATACTGGTATATGGATATCCACATCAAACAATATATAAAAGCATGTAACATATTGTATAGAACAAATGTGGAAACAAAAACAAAACACAGTAGACAAATAAAAGACATCAACCTAATAATATATTTTTGTTTAAAAATAACTTAATATTAAATATCTGAAATTGTCCAATTGGATTTTACCCACATTTTGCATTTGCCACAAATAAAGGCATCAACCAATCACATTGTGCGGAACCAATTGAGTTGCACCTATATTTATGAAACTTTGTAGTCCAAACCAAGACGCCAAACTTTAAAACTAAACTTTTTTCCTGAGAAATATAATATTCACAGGCGAATATTTCGCATTTCCGTGTCATTTATTAACCACGCTCCCGGTGTGTAAAGGCCTTAAGGCAAAGATATGTTCTAAAATCAATATATGTCTTGTTTGCTACACAAATACAACTATGTTTCTATATTTTACTGCGCTTTAAGTGTTTCGCTGGTAATTTATTTCATGGTAAAGCTACAAATAAGTCACAATGATCAACTATTCAGCAGGTTCCTTTGTGTGTGTTATACAAAGAGTGTGTGGATTTAGCATGCACAAGTTAGGCCTGTTTCATAATATCTCTCTCTCTCTCTCTCTCTCTCTCTCAGTGCCTGTGGATCCAGCATTAACAGAGCTTTTCAGGTCAGTGGGATTGAAAAAATGCACTGCACTGATACACACACACACACACACACACGCACACACGCTCACACAAAAGCAACACAAATACAAATGCACAGACAGACAGGCGGAAAATAGCCAGAGAGTTACAAACACATACTCATACACACCCACACCCACACACACAACAGTTGGCCTGCTGTTGTCTTAGTGCTGAGGTAGAGACAGTCAAACAGTGCGTGGATCAACTGTCACCTTATTACCAAGCTGCTGTTTGATATCTGCCCTCTGATCAGCAGCCAGTCACTAAAGGGCGCTTTGATGACGCTTCTTTCTCTTTCTTGCTCTTCGTTGGGTTTTGCTCTCTATGTTTCTGTTCGAGATACTTCTGGATAGTTCTCTTTGTCTCTCCTCAGTCCTCGCTCTGCCTCCCTCCCTCTCTTCAGACATCTTCAGTGACACAAAAGATGGTAACAGCAAAACAGAAACAACAAGCACCCTTTCTTTCTAGTTCATACAATTTTCCCATATGAAATATTAAATAAGAGGGTTTCTCATCTTTTAATGTTGCAACTAGACAAGCTAAATAATTCTGTTTTTGTCTTATGTACTTAGTATGATAGACAATTATCAATTCATTACCCATGAAGCACAACTCTTTCTCTCTTTCTACGCCTACAGCCTTAAAGTTCTTGTTGGGTGAGTTGAGTGGGCGGAAGGTAGAACACAGCTTTATTTTACTCAAAGTTGAAGCTTCTCTTTGTCACTAGAAAAGTTTCTTCCCTGTTTCTTTTAAGAGCTGTTGTCATTTTTTAAGGAACGCAAAAGAGTGAGGAGGATAAGCTTAAATGGACTTATTGAATTTTATTTTCATGTGCATGTGGTTTCTGCTTACTTATAGATGGAATTTTTTAAAAATGTTTGTCTATATGATACTCAACTACAGATGTTCTGATACCATTTTTGGAGTACCGATCCAATACCAGCGTGTTAAAAATCTATAGTTATAATAATTATTATTATTAAAGATTTGATATGATTACTATCTTTGTTGTATGGCCTGGCTCAGGTTAAACCCTTTGTAAAACACAAACAAATACATGCAGAGAATGAATGCAATAGAAGTTGGCAACACTAGTGTCACCCCTGGAAACGGAAGCTGTACATACTGGACATATCGTCGTTTTACTTTTTGTATTTTCCACTGTGAAATGTTGCCAAACGGCTGACCTTTTCCTCGCTCTGACTACCGCTACACTCTCCACTAGCACTACACTGTGGTTGCTTGCTATCGTCACATGACAAACTACCTGCAATCAGTTCTTCTTCGTTGCTCTAAAACAGTAGTTACCTGTGGCAGCCATGATTCATCCAGGGCGACAGCACAGTGAAGGCTGCTGTTTTGGAGCGGTGAAGAAAAATTGATATCCGGTAGATTTGTTTTCTGGGTTAATAAATGATGGTATCAGATCGTAGCATAGACAGGCGTACTCGCCGATTCCCGATCCCGAATTTTGGGCAGTATCGGACGCATTTCTGATACTGGTATCTGTATCGGGACAACTCTATACTCAGCAGTATCACTGTTATTGATGTTGTTTTGCTAGTATCACACGTTACCTACAATTACGCGAAATATATTATTCACGGCTGCTGCCCAGTCACATTGCAGTCCAGTGCACGTGCGGAGCATCCACCTCGCACAAAACTTCAACAGGCTACATGTCACATCTCAGTGGTGGGAGGCTCTAGTTTTGTGTTGCCGCGATATAATAATAATACTCCATGTAGGCTTTACAAGTACAGGGCACACTAATTGTGACTAAGTGTGCTGGTATTGAGTGGAAGTAAAGAAATTTATGATTCATCATTTTTCATATAGTAATTTACACAAACAAAGATCTACCTTCTCCTCTGTATTTTGTATCATGGCAGTAGCAGAAATTAACTGGACACAATGAAAGTATTTAAATCAATATGTAAAGCAACGATTAAAGGAACTCTATGTAAGAATCAGAAATGTCTTGTTAACAGCTTCACCTGTGGCTGTTAAGTCAACGAAAGTCAGCGTCCTGTTGCTCGCGCTTGTGCTCGCTCTACATAGACATGAACGAGCATCGCTCAACACAGTGAGGAGACACACGTCAGCTAAAAGCACAATATCACTCTATATTTCAGCTGCTTAGCAGTAATGTTAGCTGACCAGACGAAGGTCTCTCCATGAATCAATGCTGATCCTAGTGTTGGCTTTTCCTGCTTCAGCCTCCCGACCGCGGCCGGAGGGAACAGGGGAGACACCGGAGTTTTGGTCGGAGACGATAACGTTTCTCTCTGCGGAGCCCCGTCACTTCACAAGACACGAGAAACCTCTGTTGGTCTGGAGGAGCTGCAGCAGTTATTTCTGCACAAACGTCCACTGAACATTCACTAGATATTCTCAGAGCTAAACTAACTCTTCTGCAGTGTGTAGTGTGCGCGCATGCACGTGAGAGGTGGAGCGAGAAAGCGAGTGAGAACGAGCGCGGTGTGTGAGTGAAGGCAGGCAGAGGAGCAGAGACTTCGGCCCTTGAGACCAAAGCTACGGTCTCCCCTGTGTCTTCTGACCGCGGCAGTACCTTTAACACTAACAAGCACTAAAAGCTATAGTATCCACTAGCGTTGTCACGATACAATAATTATGACTTCGATATGATACCTGCCTAAATATCTGGATACCGATACTGAAACGATACCGTGGCAAAAACCTGAAAACGTCAGAAAAAGTGATGGAATAATAGATGACAGAACATGGAGCTTGATTTTTTTTTATTATTATTATTTAAAGAAAGAACAGAAAATATTTTAACAATGTCAATGCAAGGCAGCGGAGGATGTGAAAAGAAGCCATAAATCAACGGGAGTGAATTATTGTACCATAGTGTGTTCATACATTTTATATCCACCTTCGCTCCACCTTTACACGTCACACTGCTGCGTAGAAAAAGATAAATCCTTGCCGAAATACAGTAAGTACAAGCATCTATTGTAAACTAAACTGGGAAAAACAAAGTTGGTAAACTTGTGTTTGGTGGATTATTTCTCTGTTGTTACAATGCTAATGGTCATTGTATTTTACATCGTTGGAAAGCCTGTTTATTTACCTTCACAATGATGTCCAACTTGTAAGGATCATGCATTTATGCGATGAGCAGCACAGCTGATTATGTGGGTAGCGCCAGAGAAAAATGTTCCAAAATGCTCTGCCAACGGTAAACAGTGTATTCTCATTAGGCTACCAGGAAGTCTGCAATGACTGCCCTTCACCGTCAGGCCTGTTTGCGCTGGTGTCGACAACTGAGACAATGGAACCTGAACATGTGGGGGAATGTCATGTTCAGTGATGAGTCCAGGTTCTGTCTGCCAAAGTTGGATGGCAGGGTCAAAGTATGGAGACGACGTGGAGGACGCTATGCTGATTGTTGAACCGATGGAGTAACAGCTTTTGGTGGGGGCAGTGTCATGGTGTGGGGGGGCAGCATCTCCCTCACTGGCAAAACAAGGCTTGTCATCATTGAAGGCCATCTCAATGCAGTGAGATATCGGGATGAGATTCTGCAGCCAGTGGCGATCCCATATCTCCAAACAATCTGGGACCTATTTTCATCCTCCAAGATGACAACGCTCTCCCCCACAGAGCCAGGGTTATCACAGACTACCTCCACAATGTGGGAGTAGAGAGAATGGAACGGCCTGCCAAGAGTCCAGACCTCAACCCAATTCAACACTTGTAGGATCAGCTTGGGCGTGCTGTACGTGTTAGAGTGACCAACACAACCACCCTGGCTGACCTGCAATGAATCCTGGTTGAGGAATGGAACGCCATCCCACAGCAACGTGTGACCAGGTTGGTGACCAGCATGAGGAGGAGGTGCCAGGCTGTTGTGGCTGCATATGGATCTTCCACCCACTACTGAGGCTCCTGACGGTGTATTAAATGAATAAAGTGTAAAATAGTCAATATGTCTTGTTGTTCCTAGTTACTGATAGAGAGTTCAATCATCCAATCCACCAAACAACTCAAAACAAGAGTCAACACCAACAGGAGAATACACTGTTTACCATTGGCAGAGCATTTTGGCAAATGTTTCTTGGGCGCTACCCACATAATCAGCTGTGCTGCTCATCCCACAAATGCATGATCCTTACAAGTTGAACATCATGTGAAGGTAAATAAACAGGCTTTCCAACCATGTGAAATACAATGACCATTAGCATTGGAACAACTGAGAAATAATCCACCAAACACAAGTTTACAAACTTTTTTTCCCCAGTTTATTTCGTTGAGTTGCCTCTTAGCAAAATGCTCTGAGTGAATTTAAGTTCCCTCTGGTAAGCATGTATATGTCTAGGGCTTTTATTGTGAAAGAACAGAGAGAGCGAAGCTGCAATGTGCCGCCGCTGTCGTTGACAAAGTGGGAGCAATGAAGAATTTGCCGTCTCTGTTCAGATTACGGAGCCTCCGAGTTATCATTTTGCCTTCAGGTGCAACTCTACAGTACATGTACTTTGTTGATAAGCGGTTTTAACGGCAGGGTATTGCAATACCTTTCTAGTATCGATATACCGTGCAACACTAGTATCCACAGGCTAATGAGTGTACTGACTCTGTTACTGTACATAAAGGAATTTGGCAAGCCCCAAAGCCCCAATTGGTCTCTTTGGTATTCTTTGTCAGTAGTTTGACATGTACTGGGAGTGTTGAAGGCATTGAGTATATACAGGACTGGTATTAGGAGCAGTCGAGTTGAGTATACAGGCCACCTGCATTGCCTAAAGCTGAACTTTGTCACACAATATACAAACGAGTTTGTCACACTGATTAAGGTTGGGGTGCTTCCATTTTGCTTATAAAATATAATAGGAGTAGGCTGGAAAAGGCAAGAGACTTTTCAGTGTCACACTCAGAGTGGGAGGCTGTGGCTATTTCCTGGAAGCAATCAGGGTACATACTGAACTTGAAAAAATCTCAGTAGAAAATATTTGTTAATTTTTTTGCCAGCACTAGCCTCACGTTTTAGTGTGTTTGTCATCTGTGAGGTGAAAACATCCGATTTCCACACAGTCAAACTAATAAACCCTCCCACACACTAGCCGTGTTTCCATGCACATATTTTTATTCGCATTTTGTTGCATCGCATTAGAAAAGCTGTATGAAAAAGGAAAATTCGATAAAACTTCAATTGCGAAAAAAGTTTTTATGCTCGCTTCAGGTGTATTTTTGCCTTTGTCCAAAAAGAGTTGATACCCTAAATGTATTATAGAAACGTCTTTGCCAAATAAAGTCTGACATAGCGAACATTTAACTTACATGACTGATCAGCTGCTTCTGATGTCGGCATCTTCTTGGATATTCTCATAACACGTGATTGCTTGTCTTTGTCTCCGGACAGCATGAAACATGTCCAATACTAGCTGACATGAAAGAACTATTAAAACTTGCCCAATTGAACCAAATTCCTGAAGACCTCTCCATATTTCTCTCGTAGATGGTTAGATCAAGTGTATAGAAGCAAAGAGGCAAAACTCCGGTGCTTTTAAGACAATGGCCGCCATTTTGGACTTTAAACGCCAATGGCCGTGGTGGTGCTGTGGCCGTGGATGTATAAAGAGACGTCTGTAAATCAGAGGATAATTCTTTTGAGGTAAATCATCTTCCCAGTACGAACACTTAAATAGCCCTCATTTAAATCATTATGTCCTAAAAGTTGTAAAATGAACTAACAGCTGAATCCAGAGTTCTTTTCTTCGTCATAATGAACGGTCATCAGACCCACGGGACTGCACCGCCCTGCACGCTCATATGACATATCGGGTTCTGCCAGCTTCCTGCTAGCTGTATGCGGCTGTAATAATGGATATATTGGCTGTAATTCATCACTGTTATTATCTTCTAATACACCCATGGGCTGTATGCTGTAAGACTGTACCGTGGTGGATGGATTATCGTCTCTGTTCCTAAACAACCGGCTATCGGCCAGTAGCTAGTAGTGCTAGTAGCTAGTAGTGCTAGTAGCATTACATCAACAGGATTTAATGGAGTTGTAGGCTACTACTACTAACACGCAGGGCAAAAGCACAGGACAAAACCTCTTCTTTATCCATGGTCTGTGGTCTGTTGGACCCTCTTCTACATCCATGGTCTGTGGTCTACTGGACCCTCTTCTACATCCATGGTCTGTGGTCTATTGGACCCTCTTCTACATCCATGGTCTGTGGTCTACTGGACCCTCTTCTACATCCATGGTCTGCGGTCTAATGAACCCTCTTCTACATCCATGGTCTGTGGTCTACTGGACCCTCTTCTACATCCATGGTTTTTGGTCTACTGGACCCTCTTCTACATCCATGGTCTGTGGTCTGTTGGACCCTCTTCTACATCCATGGTCTGTGGTCTACTGGACCCTCTTCTACATCCATGGTTTGTGGTCTACTGGACCCTCTTCTACATCCATGGTCTGAGGTCTGTTGGACCCTCTTCTACATCCATGGTCTGCAGTCTAATGAACCCTCTTCTACATTCATGGTCTGTGGTCTACTGGACCCTCTTCTACATCCATGGTCTGTTGTCTGTTGGACCCTCTTCTACATCCATGGTCTGTGGTCTATTGGACCCTCTTCTACATCCATGGTCTGTTGTCTGTTGGACCCTCTTCTACATCCATGGTCTGTGGTCTACTGGACCCTCTTCTACATCCATGGTCTGTGGTCTACTGGACCCTCTTCTACATCCATGGTCTGTGGTCTGTTGGATCCTCTTCTACATCCATGGTCTGTGGTCTACTGGAACCTCTTCTACATCCATGGTCTGTGGTCTATTGGACCCTCTTCTACATCCATGGTCTGTGGTCTGTTGGACCCTCTTCTACATCCATGGTCTGTGGTCTGTTGGACCCTCTTCTACATCCATGGTCTGTGGTCTGTTGGACCGTCTTCTACATTCATGGTCTGTGATCTACTGGACCCTCTTCTACATCCATGGTCTGTGGTCTATTGGACCCTCTTCTACATCCATGATCTGTGGTCTGTTGGACTCCATTTTGGATCCTTGACATGAAAAAGTTTGAAATTGTTCTCAAAATCTGTGAGCTGGATTTTTCTAACTTCCATTTATGTCCATCGCTCACTTTATGCTCCTCTGGGAAGCAGCCGGGCAAAAAGGTTAATATATAAATAAGAAAGTAAGTAAATAGTTATAATAGTATGCATATTTATAATATTTTTCTTGTTCAACACAGGCCATTTCAGTAGAGACATTAAATATGACAATAGATTAGAAATAATTTAGTTCTACTTTTGTTCTGACCTTTGTAGGCAGATGTTTTACTGGCGTCATTATGCAAGTCGACTCGATTACAGTCCAAAATGGCGGATAATTGACTTTCCCTTCTTAGCAATATTTGGCCTTTGGTTAGATGGCCTTGTTTTGTTTCCAAGTTCGCAACCTCTGCTTCTTCTTCTATGTAATTACATTACATCTATATTACAGCCATGCAGCCTATAGCACCAACTTTTGAGTTTACAGAGTTTATTCACTCCAAAACAGTTGATGGGAATGAACCTAATTTGTATTTCTTTTTTTGCGACATTTCAAAAGTTTGTTTAAAATTCGCTTGACAGTTGAATGGAAACACGCCTACTGTAAGGACCAAAATGATACACAATACCAAGGTCAACAAAAATAGCTTTGTTGTCATTCAAATGTACCAACCATTCCTGAGCATTGGCCCTAATGGAGCCCTTAAACCGGCGTTGTAACAGCTTATTGACTTATGTTCCACACAGTGCAACACAGTCTCTTGGGAGGATGAGGAGTGTAGCCCAAAGGATCTAACTGGAGTTCATTAATGTTAGCCACTCAGCTTGCCTGTCCAGTTCCAGTTCTGACTGTTAAATTAGCCATGCACATGGAGGTTAGAATGGAATTTACACATATATATATATATATATATATACATATATATATATATATATATATTTACTTTCTTCTTATGTCCACTATTATTTGCTTAGTGTACAGTACAACCTGAATTCAACGGTGGCTATTTCAGTGTCCTCTACTTGTCTTTGCAAGTTGTTTCCACCCCAGTAATGTGTGAATTTCATTTTGTCCTTGGCTGTGTGGTAGGGGGCGGTTGCAGCTAAGATAAGGGTTCCTGCCTACCTATATATCAATAAAATATTATTCCACCTGGAAGATTACTGTGTAGCCTTTAGCTGATATTCATAGATTGTACAAGGTGTACTCTCCCTCCTCTCTCTCCCCAATCCTTCATCCCCCTCCACTTTCACTCTTCCCCCCTTTCCCCATTTTCTATCATTCTCACCTCCCTCTCTCTCTCCCTCACTCGGCTGCTGCCTGCAGATAGTAATTAATCAGGGGATCGATGTGAAGCCTATCTCCAGGCTGAGGCGTCTATAATGTCGATAATGCTGCTCGATGGCCTCTCTCCCCGGAGAGCTGATAGGCTTCAGGACGAACACGCTTGACTTTGCATGGAGCAGCCTGGGCTGCGTCAGATAGGCTGTTGCTGTTATGCTTGTGTGCTTGATTGCATGATGTGTGTTTTTATGTACATACCCTACTTGTATGCATCCATGTGAGCCTTAACTCACATACAGCAAACACACACACACACACACAGGAATGGGTTGAGAACTACGTATGATGATATGGGTCGGATGAATGACAGTGAATGGACAGAGGGAATGCAAACTAACTGCACTCAGATGTAAATGTAACATTTTCTGGGAGGATCTTTTTAAGGGTGGTGGTTAGAAGGGAGCCCCCAAACTGGGGAAACTCTCGCGAGATTGTTAAGGTTAGGCATCAACCTCGAATGGTTGAGGTTAGGCATTGATCTCAAACAGTTAAGATTAGGCATTGACCTTGAATAGTTAAGGTTAGGCCTTGATCTCAAATAGTTAAGGTTAGGCCTTGATCTCAAATAGTTAAGGTTAGGCATTGACCTTGAATATTTAAAGTTAGGCATTGACCTTGAATAGTTAAGGTTAGGATAGGTGCATACCCAAAATCAGCTTGATTCTTGTGTAATGTGTTCCCAGTTGACTAGGGATCAGGTTAAAGACAGGTTTGTGATTGTGGTTATGAAATTAGCACTGCCCATCATAGACATTGAACTGGTCCCATACACAACACCAACAGAAGGCTCAACAGGAAGTCGTGGGCCCCATTCCTCATACATGATAACTGGATTAGTTTGATGTAATTGTTGAAGATTTCACATGAGTCTGGATTTTCCAGTTCTTCCAGCCTGGCTCAAAATGTATCTGACACTGTTGGAAGAGCTTGTTGCTATCTAATGCAAACTAAAACCTGCAATTTGAAGGCTTTTCTTTTTACAATTAGCTGGACCCCAGCACATAAATGAAGAATTTTTTTAGATACAAATGTTATCTTTCTGCAGAGGCACCAACAAAATAGTGTTGACATGATTATGATGAGAATATACATCATTGAGCAGTCATTATCAAAACTTAATTTTCACAATACACACTGAAGAACCTTTGCATGCTAAAAATTGCAATTAAGATAAAATCAGTATATTCAAAGGCAGAATTAGCTGGATTTATCTGTTGCGGTTTGTAAACACAACATTTAAAGTTGGCCCCTCCTTCCAGCTCACCAAGGGTTAGGGTGCTCGCCAGCGGGTGAAAGCCAACAAGCTGTGTCCGCCACTGACAATCTGGTGCCTGGTCGCTACATTTTTATAGAGGCAGAAACGTCCTGAACACAGCAAAGTAATACTTGCAATAATAATAATAATACTTGCAGAGTGCAGGGTCTCTGTAGATACAGACACCACCACATACTTCTAATGGGTCATAAGTGATTGAGAGAGATTATTTTCGCATGAGTATATATATTATTTACACATTCTGCTTTTAATGAACCTTTCAAACGGATTAGGGTTATCGGCCAAAAAAAAAAAATCCAGTATCAACTGAGCTCTAGTGTACATGTCGTACACTCAAATGTATTCATAAATAATATGTAAATCATTGTAGACAGTCAGATTTCAGATTGTAACACAAATATGGCAGTGAGGTGCCTGACTCTTCTGGCCTTAGACTTCTTTAGCAGTTCAGAAATGGATCTGTGGTAGACCCTCAGGATTGCTAACTGAAGTCTGTATATAGTGTGGCTGCTTAGTTGATTAGTGATGATGATGTTGATTAGTAGACTAATCGGTCATTTTGGTCTTAGTCGACTTAGATTTCTTTAGTCCATTAGTCGTTTTTTATGCTTTTTCATGCTGAATGACTTATTTCCAAGAAACTTCTGAGCTCATCTCTGGTAAACACCAGATTTAAAGTGGTGCTTTAATGTGATTCTTTGTGGAGAAACTCAGTTTCAGAAATCTGTCGATTAAATACTAATCGATTAGTCGACAAAATCGTATGAGTGTTAGGGCCCAGACCCACAACCCGACATCAAAGAACTAGCGGCGACGAAGTCCACCAGTTGCGTCGCCTCAGGTTGCCTTTGTCTTGGTCAAAAAGTTGTATTTGAACACACCGCAAAGACTACAGCCAACGGCCAACTACAACGTACGTTGTGCGCCTGCGTGAGAGGAAATAACTCTCCACACCAGCAGGTGGCGGTAGTCTGTGTTCATCTTTCAAAAAGGGAAAGCAGAAGACTGAGGACGGCGGATATACAAGCCGGCGTACATGAAACAAAGCGGCGTTTGACGACCATTTTCACACCACTCTCACTCACTTAGCTTTATTCCAGATGTTCGTGTCACTTTGAAAATACCTGTGTGTTGGAATGATCAGATGAGATGACGATGAAACATGAGAGGAGCCTTCTGTGTGACTTTACCCGTTGGCTTGCTTTCCTCACTTCCGTTTCTCTTCCCGTGCACTGATTCGCTTAAGCTGAACAGCCAATCAGAGTGATTTCTCTCACCGACGAGCGCCGCCACCGATTCAACATGCTAAATCAGCCGGAAAGCCTTTGACATGGGCGGAATAGAGCCGACAGTGCGGGACACACTGCAAAAACTAGGCCGACGGACGCTCACCAATGGCCCCAAACTGTCCGACGGCTGACTATTGGCTTGGTGTGTCAGGGCCTTCAGTCAACAAAGAATTTCTTTGGTCGATGACAGCCCTAGTATACAGTATGGCAGAAGTGTACGATAAGCAATGAGCTTTTGTGGGTTTCGCTGAATTGGTATTATTGGTGAACACAGTATGGGATACAGAACATGCATTCCTCACATAGAACAAAATTCAGCTTGAGGTCCAGGTTTGATGACATGTGGGAAGAGGCACTTTAGAGAGGGCATGTGTGTGTCATTGCAGCAGCCCCGTGATTGCACACGATCAAAGCAGCCACAGCAGCAGCAAATATTAAAGACATGGAAGGCAAAGGAATCCCTTTCCTTTCAAAGCTCCAATTACATGGTTGAATTTCTTTTATGAAAGCAAAAAAATTAAGATAGCTTTAACAGAAACCCCATCTCAATAAAGCTCATCAGGGTTTTCATATGCAAGGTGGGCTGGGGGAGGGGCTGTGCTCGTCAGAGAGCTCACAGCATAAACATTCCCCTCCACATCTCTTTTGTCATTTGCATATTTACAGTCTGCCATGCTAATCGTGTTTATTGGGGTGTATAAGCACTGCACATGAGCTCAATAGGGGAGGATAGCTTTGTGCCAGAGACTGCATGGTAGAGACACTGGGATAAAAATGGCCCCCGACCCTCCCACCCCCCACCACCCCCATTTCTGGAAATAAATGGCTCCTCCTGCAGTAATCCAATTTCAAAAGACAAAAAGAGCTGTCTTACATAACTAGGACAGCACAGGATTTTGCTAATTATGGTGTTAATGCACAGTGAAGAATTCCCCTGATTTTAAACAAAGGCCATGATTTGTGAAGATATTTTCGTGTTGTGTAGTCGAGAAAGTGCCGTTCTTACAGTATCACATGATAAAAGAGTACTGAATCCATCATCATGCAAGGTGATGGATGTCTGGCTTGAAGGAATAAGGTATTTGTTCACTCGACTGCTTATATCAGAAAAGAAAATCTAGAAAACATTACACACCAAGTAAAAGCTATCAATATGTAAAGGTGTTCAAGGTGGATGTCTCAGTGCCTAAGGCTGCCTTGCAAAGGTAAACTATTCACTCCCGTATTTGCATTAATCAAAAAACGTCCAAGGAAACCAAATCCAGATTTGCGCGATTTCACCTTGAGCTCGTAGATTTCATTGTCAGCCCCGGTGTGCTTTTGCACTGAAGTGTTGAGAACAGTTAAGTAAGGTGGATAACTGCTAAAGCCCCTCATTTTTCCCCTGTCAGATTTCTGCTTTCATATAAAAGACATAAGGTTGTCCTCTGTCGCCGACTGACCGAACGAGGGAGGCGTGCGGCCCTGGTCCAGCATGTCGGCTTTAATTGCCGGTGTCAGAGCTGAAACATGGCCGAACAGGAAATGATCGAGTTAATGAAACGTTTTAATTATTCAACATAATTGTGGAACGTGACGAGCGTGTCGGTGAATCCCCGGCCTGGATGTTCACACCAGGTGTCTCTCCAACACGCACACATCCATATACTCTCATTCCCTTTGTCTCAGCCACACTGAACACTTGCTTTCCCATGGTGCTCCCCCTCATCCTTATTATTCGCCATTCTCTCCAATGATAGAATGAGTGGGATCAGTCCGTGTTATAATTACTTGCCCTTGTCTGCTCGGGGTCGGTACTCCGAGCCGCCCACCTCAGCCCCCCTGCCGAGCCTGTATGCCCATTGGCCTGAGCCCCTGCAGCCATTCAGCACATCGCTGCGGGGCTGACAGCCACTGGCATATCGATCTGAGAGCAGGAGAGCACCCGAATGAAAAGAAAACATCTTTTCACCCATCGCTGTCTCTCAGTCTAACACTACACACATGTACCAACTGTGCACGGCAGATAATTAAAGACAACTAAAACAAACATGACGATATCAGCTCATCAGCACGCCTGAGACTCCTTTCTATCTCCTTTCTTCCTTCCTCCTGTTTCTTCATCTTGACATTCCTCTTCTCTTCTCCTTCCTGCCTCATTTAGTTCCCCTTTCCCCCCCTAACACCCTGCCCCTTCCTCGCTCCTTTCCTTCCTTCCTTTCTACCGTCCTCTTCCTCTCTACCCCTCCCATCTCTCTCAGCTGTCTCTGGCAGAGCTAATTCCCTCTTCAGATGGCGCGGCTCTCATTTGCATACTTATCAAAGTGTTTGGACTATCCGACAGAAGCTGTAGGAAGGTGGGGTCATTAATATGTTAATTACCCCCCCCCCCTCCTTTTTTTCTTCCCCACTCGCCTTTAGACGGCGGCGCACCATCCATATCCTCCACCTCTCTCTTTGCTTCACACGTAGTCTTTGAATGTTTGAATACCCTCAGAGGCCCTGCAAATGCCATAAGACTCTGTAGACACTCACACATGGGGGATAGGGTGGGTTTACGCCTCATTATAGTGGGTGTGTATTCACATGTGCATGTGCGCACCCTGTAAACTACCATCAGTTACATGTCTACGGTCATGGATTAGCAGCATTTGTAGGTATGTTCATTGGACATTTTAGAGCCATAATATGATCTGGTTGCACAATTGACGTTTGTGATTGTCCAATCACAGCCGTAGTAGCTGCAACTAAGGACAACAGACCTATCGAGCTTTGGATTTCTCTACATGCCCAAATATAGTAAGAGCGAAACATGTAAGGAATAGATTAAACAGTGTGTTTAGCTGCTCTAACGTAAGCTCCAATTGTTAACATGCTCGGCTAACTAGCATACTAGCTACAGTAGTAACCGGGTGTTAACACTACTTCCATAGCCAAAGAGCGTATCATTAACTAACTACATTAGTTTGTTGGATTACAGGTCATGATTAAAAAAAAGCCCCGTTCACGACTGGCCAGCACTTTCTCATCCCAACTCGTCACATATTCACGCTTTGTCAGGACCCCTTGGCGTCACTTTCTAATGCCCTGGGGTAGCCCAGCGTGTCAAACTATGACGGTCGTGGTTAACGTTGTGAATTCAAACAAAAACACTTTGGTTAAGCTTGATACCTGCAGTCACAGCCGCCTCAAACAACAGACGTCGCTGAATAGGCCTGAGTGTGTACTGCTGTCCGTCAATTTCTGTTGTTATCGCTGTTGTATTGCTGTTGCTGTTACTGTTTCTGTGTTATTGTGTGCTGTTGTATGTATTGGTGTCTAACAAGTACAGTGCTGTGGAAAAGAATCTCCCCTTTTGGGACAATAAAGTCTAAAGTCTAAATATTAGGAAAAAAGATTGTGGTTTGGCTTAAAATGACTATTTGTAAAGTGAAAGTAAAACTTAGCGTTGTGAACACAAAGACAAACAACATGTTGTTTGAAACGGGACACAAACAGCGGTCTCCTGGAGGAAAGCCTTGTGTTTGTTGGACCCATGCATGTTTTTTTCGCTCTTTAAACTACGTCACCACACTCCCTGACCACTTTCTCTTAACTTTTAATATGGACGCGGAGGGGGGTTACATTGGAGTTACTTTAAAACCTGGTGCGTGTCTTGTATGTCGTATCAAAGTGTGACAGAGTGTTGGTATTTGACGCCCTGGGAATGAGAACGGGCTGGACTAGCACACCCACCGTGTAGTATTTCCGCACTGGTGTGGAAGCTGGTCTATCAGAAGTTAGACTAACATTAGCAACTCTGTCTTGGTCTTTATTGTATTTGTTAACATCCCAGCAGCCCCAGTTAACGTTACTTAAGATAGCTTTACGTTTGCTAAACACGTCGGTTAGCCTTCACGCCTTTTTTCTTGTAACAACAAACAAGTAGCCTATGTAAGATAAGCAGCCAAATAGGGTAATGCTAGAAGGAATTAACAGTTTGATGTTGTATTTTTCCTTATACTCATAATACAAGGACTAACTAGCACTACTCCGCAATACAACAATAAAGCTGTTTGTTTATTTCCATGTTTTCTGCATGGATCAACTACTGGTTATAAATTATGTTAACGTATTGCTTTAGCTTCAGTCTCGGTCAGCACGATAGCATGTATGTAGCCATCAAGTGCATATTCAAGACCCCTTTCACAAGATTCTCTGTTTACAAAGAGTGACCTGGAAACTTTAAAAAAATCAGCCAGAGACAGTTTTCAACCAAGTCTTGGAGCCAATGCTATCTTAATTAGCTGATAAAAGCTGCCAACAATATCATTGTGAAATGCATATGAGTAATGCAAGTATATAAAGCTTGACAGGCATAGCCACAGTAACTAAGGGGCATGGCTAAATGTTCCTAATTGCTAACTCTAACCCACCTCTGAGTTTTGTCTGAAGGCATATTTTCATAAGACAGTTCCACAAATCTACATTCTGCTGTAGAGCACAGTCAATGAAGAATGTCTCCATTCAGTCCAAGGCTACAGTAGACTTCATTTGCGTACTGCACAGGATACTGTCCCCATGTCAGTTAAAGTAACATGATTATAATAACTGTCCTGCGTAAAGGTTGCAGGGTCAGTAGTGAAGTCACTGAGCTGAAGGAGTGGGACATCTTGTTAATTGTGACTTATCTGCTCATGAACAAAGGTTAATGGGTCATTTATCTGTTGGCATGGTTGGCAGTGCATTGCAGATCAGTCAACGTTGATACAGGTGATTGACTGAGGGGCCTACAGCAAGCAACAATGGCTGACATTAATTAAAAATGGCATGGGAAGTTGTAAGCCAATGGCATCTTGGGACTTGATGTCCTTAATCAAGCATGTTTTGTGGTTTGCTGTTTAAATGTTGTGGTTTTAATCTGCTGTATGGGAATGCCAAAATCCACAGAATGTATTCAGCAATATGCCGGCAAACAGAGGTAAATGGTTCCTGGAATGAAAGGGAAAATAAATCAACATTTTTCTGTGGAACAGAAAGGTAACTAGGGACTCGAGTGTTTTCTAAAGTAGGTTTCAATAATTTAACCAGGAGAGTGAAGGCAGAGGAACCGTTACAACATTCCTGCTCACCAGTTTTGATTTTAGCTATTCAAGGACTGTAACAAAATAGTTTATGTTGAATAGACTTTCTTTTTTAAAGATTATTTTTGGGTTTCTCCACTATCATTTGATAGTGATAGTGGAGAAGAACAGGAAATATGGGGAAAGAGAGTAGGGGAATGGCATGAATCAAACGATCCGGCCAGCTGGGAATCAAAAACAGGGGCTCGCTGCTCAGGGCATTTGTGCCCATGTGGTATGCATCCTAAACACTCGGCCATCGGGTTACCCACTAAAGCTGGGCATACATTGTATGATTTTAGCCTGTTTGGGGCCCGAGTTTTGAGGGCACGACTCATTTCAGAGTCGAACCAAATTTCAGCTTCGTCGGGGGTCATTTGCTGTACAGTGTACGGGGGGGACCGAGGACCGATTAACCCCTCCCAATCGGCCGTCAGATGAATTTCTGTCATGTCCGAAATTTTTAGGTCTTCCGTCCACAGGCTCTCACACAGTCGAAGCAGCGCTACGAGCCGATTCCCCAACGCCAGTGGCTTTTTCTACTACAGTAATCAGAGCGTAGCTATCAATATAACAATGTACAGTAGATATAGTAAAACGTAGCTAGCTTACCTCCAGTTCTCTCTGCAAAATGGACAAGCCATACTGTCCACGTCTTCCTCGCCACCTGCGAGTCCATATACGCCAGTGCCTCTTTTTTTAGACGTTTCAGCAGACAGGACGGTACAGATGATCTAGGCAGCACGTTTCTGCCTTGTTAGCATTGTGACCCGTGCAGACCTCTGCTAGCAAACAAACTTTACCTGCCTCGGATCTTTCAAACCAATCTTTATTGACAACTGTCAACAGCCAGAACGGTGAGCAGGGGCCGACGGGCCGTGGTATTTTTCTATTTTACACATACAGTGTGAGCACTCAGGTCGTGGCTGACGATTGGATCGCACAGTGTGACCACATAAATCGTGAGCTTTGGCTTTACATTGCAAACAATCTACTCGTACAGCAGGAGTAGGAGTTACACAACAACATTTCTAAAATCGTACAGTGTATGCCCAGCTTAAGTCAGTCTCTTGCTTTCACCTCTACTATGGTCTCTCTTCTTTACGTCGCTGTGCCTCTGCCAGCACGCCAAGTGGTGGCTGTCTAGGTTAGTATTATGTGTGGTGGATAGAATGAATGTCGAAGGGACTACAGTATGTTATCACAGAGCCATCTACAGTAAATTGGAGATAAACAGTGGGATTTTTACAGCAAGAGACAACACAGGCTACCAATGCTTGTTTTGTAACCCATTTTGTGAATGGTTGTCCTTTTTCTGTCCTAGGAGAGCAGTTAGAGCAGGTTGGGGAGTGCAACAGAGTAAAGAAGGGTTTGATAATCTTGGAAAAGGAGGATAGAGGAGGAGTGTTTCTATAATTGTATGAAAAAGATAGCATTGGAAACTGGGTGGAGGAAGGAGGACGGCAGCACAGGAAAGGCAAAGAGATTAGACAAGAGGAAAGGTGACATGAGGAGAGCCCTCACCTTGTTCTCTCAGCAACAATAAAAGCCTCACAAATCCACCTGGCCTTGCCTCCCAATACATATTTTTCTCTGTGCCAAACCGAGAGGGCGTTCAATTCAACCCACACAGGGCAGACTTAACAATTACTCTCACTTTGAACGCAATTTCCTGGCTGGGGGAAATGATTGACAGATCGTATCCATGGTGTCAGGGGGGCAGCCACGCCCCTCCTGACTAAGGCAGAAATTAGAGAACAGTGGGAGCTAAATTACACCTTAGCAAAGACCTCTGGCAAGAGGACAGGGAGGGAAGCATGATGAATGAGAAAAGGATCAGAACAGAAAGGTAGAGGGTGAGTCGCGTGGGAGCATGGAGACGATTGGAGGAATAGGGAGGAAATACATTTGTAGCCACACACAAGCACACACACCACCGCTGGTAGACACACAAGCATACGCACCGAGGTAATGGGTCTGCAGTACTATTGGAGTGCAAAGGGAGAGACACTTAAATGCCATCTCTACAGTTGGGATGCTATTTACTCCCTCTCTGTCTCTCTCACACACACACACACACACACACACACACACACATGCACACAGTCATCTCCGCTCTCTCTACTATGTCATGCTCTCAAAGCACTCAGACTGATATGAGAGCAGCAAGCAACCAGCAGAGAGGCACAATGAGTCTCAGGGTATCTACAGTGGAGGAGCTCATTGGTTTGAACACATTGTAAGGCAAAACAGAAGTGATGGACAACATCTACATGGTCGCTCTGTAGAAACTGTTTTCTTATCAGTCCATATTTGGTCTTAAAGTATACAGACGTAGGCAAAGTTGTTGGTAACGTTCCGTTAAAGAGAGAAAAACCCACAATGGTCACTGAAATAACTTGAAACTGACAAAAGTAATAATAAATAAAAATTCACTGAAAATTAACTAATGAAAATCAGATATTGTTTTTGAATTATGGTTCAGCAGAATCATTTAAAAAAAACAAACTAATGAAACTGGCCTATACAAAAACGATGGTGCTCTTAACTTAATATTTTGTTGCACAACCTTTTGAGGCAATCACTGCAATCAAGTGATTTCTGTAACTCTCAATGAGACTTCTGCACCTGTTGACAGGTATGTTGGCCCACTCCTCGTGAGCAAACTGCTCCAGCTGTCTCAGGTTTGAAGGGTGCCTTCTCCGAATGCATGTTTCAGCTCCTTCCACAGATGTTCAATAGGATTTAGATCAGGGCTCATAGAAGGCCACTTCAGAATAGTCCAATGTTTTGTTCTTAGCCATTCTTGGGTGTTTTTAGCTGTGTTTTGGGTCATTATCCTGTTTGAGGACCCATGACCTGCAACTGAGACCAAGCTTTCTGACACTGGGCAGCACATTTCGCTCCAGAATGCCTTGATAGTCTTGAGATTTCATTGCACCCTGCACAGATTCAAGACACCCTGTGCCAGATGCAACAAAGCAGCCCCATAACATAACCGAGCCTCCTCCATGATTCACATTAGGTACAGTGTTCTTTTCTTTGGATGCTTCATTTTTGCGTCTGTGAACATAGAGCTGATGTGACTTGCCAAAAAGCTCCAGTTTTGTCTCATCTGTCCAAAGGACATTCTCCCAGAAGCTTTGTGGCTTGTCAATATGCATTTTGGAAAATTCCAGTCTCGCTTTTTTATGATTTGGTGTCCTCCTGGGTCATCTTCCATTAAGTCCACTTTGGCTCAAACAGTGACGGATGGTGCGATCTGACACTGATGTACCTTGACCTTGGAGTTCACCTCTAATCTCTTTGGAAGTTGTTCTGGGCTCTTTGGTTACCATTCGTATTATCCGTCTCTTCAATATGTCATCAATTTTCCCCTTGCGGCCACGTCCAGGGAGGTTGGCTACAGTCCCATGGACCTTAAACTTCTGAATAATATGTGCAGCTGTAGTCACAGGAACATCAAGCTGCTTGGAGATGGTCTTATAGCCTTTACCTTTAACATGAAGGTCTATAATGTTCTTTCTGATCTCCTGAGACAACTCTCTCCTTAGCTTTCTGTGGTCCATGTTCAGTGTGGTACACACCATGATGCCAAACAGCACAGTGACTACTTTTCACCCTTTAAATAGGCAGACTGACTGATTACAAGTTTGAAGACACCTGTGATGCTAATTACAGGACACACCTTAGTTTAACATGTCCCTATGGTCACATTATTTTACATCTTTTCTAGGGGTACCATCATTTTTGTCCTGGCCAGTTTCATTAGTTTGTTTTTTAAAATGATTCTGTTGAACCACAATTCAAAAACAATATCTGATTTTCATTAGTTCATTTTCAGTAAATTTTTATTTATTATTACTTTTGTCAGTTTCAAGTTATTTCAGTGACCATTGTGGGTTTTTCTCTCTTCAACGGAACGTTACCAACAACTTTGCCTACGTCTGTAGGTCTGGTGATATGCTATAGTTTCGTTACTGTCAACAAATGCAATTAAAAAGTCCAAAACAGTGTAATGTATCCTCATACCACATCTCATATGAAATCTTACGAAAAGTTGTTCAGTTTATTATTCATGCATTCTCAAACAAATGTCCAGCAAGAAGAGCGATCAATGCGCCTGGTTAGGTTTAGGAAAAGGTTATGGTTTGGGTTAAAATAATGGTGTTTGAACTACTTGCTTGAGTTTAGGCCATAAAACTCTTGGGTTAGGTTTAAGAAAGTGTTGTGGTTTGGGTTAAAATAAGTATGTTTAAATGACTTGGTTAAGTTTAATAAGACCTTTTGGTTAAGCTTAGGAGAAGATCATGGTTTGGGTTAAAATAAGTACATTTGAACTACTTGGTTAAGTTTTGTCTATAAAACTATTTGGTTAGGTTTAGGAAAAGATTGTAGTTTGGGTTAAAATTGGTACAATTGTTACGTAACTTACGTACTAAGAGTGGGTTAAAACAAGTTAACGTTGACTTTTGGTTTCATGGGACAATAATGTCTTGTGTTTTTATTTGACCCATCCATCTTAGAGACTTCCTTAGAGACAGTCCTGCATGTCAGGGCTCACGATTAAGTGTTATCTACCGTAGAAATTATAGTACAGGTATAAGTATGAGCAGTGAATGAGAACAGCCTGAACAGTGACCTGATCCCACTTTTTAAGTAGTGTGTGTGTGTATCCAAACCCAGATACTGTATGTCTTATTCCTCAATGCCATAGAGTTCCACTGTTAACAACACATCAATGAGCCACACTGTTGTACTGGCTGATAATGTTTCTTCATTTAACACACAATGTGTTTTATTTTTAGTCAATCCCACATACACCATCCTGCTGCAGGAAACACTCACTAAATTAGAGCACCAAATGTGGATTATTTCTTATCTGGAGATGGTCCCAGACAAATGCACTATTTATTCTGGTTTGAGTAACATTTAAAGAAAAAAATCATGTTTTTACTTCTTCAGTAGGAGCCAATAGGCTTGGGGCAGTGTGCCACAGACAGATTTTTTTTTGTTGTCAATTTAAACCTAAACCTAAAACTTAGGTTCAGGCAAGAAAACCACTTAGTTACGTTAAGGGAAAATGTCATGGTTGGGCTTTAAATAAGTAAGTATACTAAGTAAAACAGGTACGGAAACAACTACGGAAAACACGTGACAAACGTCAATAAAAAACACGTGACAAACGTCACTAACGTAACTTATAAAACAAAACAGCGGCCAACAGCGGTCACGAATGCGGGTCTCCTGGTCAAACGTCTGGTGTTTGTTTTACCCATACTTTTTATACTACGTCACTTCCTCTTACCGTAGCATTTATATGCGTTTACATCACAGTCAGTACAGGATACATGGTGTACAAATGACTTGCGGATATCAAGAAAGGCGTACTTATCGCACGCAAATCGCCTTGCGCATTATCAAGGCATTTCAATCAGGAGAGACCCCGTATAGAATGAACAATACATTTATTGGTACATAATAAAAGAATAGTGCAAAGTCTTTGGCCATGAGACTCCATCGTGACTAATATCTAAAAGGGGGTAGTGATGCCGTGATGAGATTAGGATATATATTCCCCCTGAAGTACACTGGTGGTGGTGGTGAAGGAGTAGCTGAAGATCCAATGAAGGGATGTAGAGCAGGCCTGGGCACTGAATATGATGAAGCCTGGAGGTGATGGGTGGAGGCGGGTTGCATCGAGGCACACTGAAATTACAACTGACAGCAGCAGAGAGGAGAACAGTTTTTAAAATTTGATTGCAACGATATGATTGGCTCATGGAGAGCGTGATAGAATCTGTTTGGTTATCTAAGATTGAACCCCCCACAGTCAGTTCATAGAGTAGGAGCCAGTAGAGAGAGAGACAGAAAGGTTGTGAATGAGAGAGAGTGTACAGAGGGTCTTCCTGTCTGAACTTTCACTTTTAGCTTCATTTATACACCTTTTCGTGCGAATGGGCTGACTAAAACCAATGTTTTATTGAATTAGGCTTACTGTATAAGCATCACTGTTTTCTTACTTGACTGGTAGATTTTGGCAGACTTATTTATAGAAAAAACGATATTCCAGGAGTCAATGGAAGAATACGGTGAATTACTTGTTAATATGGATGTGTCTTGCAGTGTAGGGCGTTACTGCCTGCTGGTGCCAAACCACTTGTGGCTGCTGTCTGATGGTCCACTAAGTGTTTGCCGCTAAGACAGATGGCGTGTAGGTTTACCTCTATCTGGGTAGAGTGCTGCCGGCCCGGCTTCAAGGGGCCTCGACTGGAGCCGAGCCTTCAGAACAGGCTCTTCACCTGGAGAGAGAGAGGGGAGAGAGGGGAGAGAGGGGAGAGAGGAGAGAGAGGCAAAGGGCAGCACTCTGACACACACATTCACACGTCCATTCACACCTACGTAGGCTCTCTCAATGCGAACTGACACAAATGTAGACATGCAAGCCACACACACACACACACACATCTCCTAAACCCTCACACACACACAACCTACTTCACATGTAGAGCAGCGTTCACAGCTGAGTGCCTCTCTCCAACCTGGCAATTTCAGCGGAAAGAGAATCCAGCTAAAGTACACAGGGCGTCATGCTGATTTCACAACAGGGGGGTTGAATGGCAGAATGACCTCACTACAGCCCTCGTTACTGATCCGGCAAAATCCAACTCATCTATTTCAATAGCACTCTATCATTCACACTTGTGTGTGCATATACAGCTGGAGCTAGATTGCAGAAGTCTCAGGGTTTTTTTACAATCTTGCTGCAGCAGTGTCGGATTGTTGCTGTAAATACTGTTTATCTAATGTAAGACATCTTTTAGGGTGGACAGACCTCTATACACACACACACGCACAGACACAATTCATACACAGAAACATTATGTACTTGCTCGTACACACAGCGCCATCTGACAGTGATGTTTTGGGTGACATTTAGTTTCTAGGTTGCACAAGATGCTCCTATAAATGAATCATGAGTAAATCTGTGAGGTGTGAATAATAGATGGGAGGAGAGGTAAAAAAAAAACAAAGGAGTGCTGTTATTATTTGTTAATAAGACACTCTGGAGCATCACTAACTAGATCTCATTACCACAATACATGCAGGCATGCATATTACGCACACACACACTTCCAACCACCCACATGCACGACACACACCTTGTGCACACAACAACCCACATGCCAAACACATGCAGAAGTCTCTCATCCCGCATGACTATTTTTACCTGTGAAGCCTGTCGTTGCCTAGCGCTCTGTAATTACATCCCACACTCCGCCGACGAATGATTAGAAGCAATGATGGATGGGTTAACACCGTCACCTAAGGATGCCTCGGTGCAAAACTAATTACGTGACCATACATGTGTCATACGCCTGATACATGCGATAGCCCTCTCAGCCTGCTGCCATAACTGTGGAACTAGCGCGATAAAGGTGGACGGCGTGTCTCCTGTTAATCAACAGATAAGAGATGATGAACTAACTCCACTGTTGATTGATAGATCTTTGGAGCTCAGTGGTGTCTTAAATATAGACTACCAGAATGGCATAAAGAGTTCCTGTAGTGGCATATGGTTTAGATAGGGCTGTCAAAGTTAACGTGATAATAACACATTAACGCTAATTTAGTTTTAAGGCCACTAATTTTCTTTAATGCATTGACGCAACTTGTCATTTGTAGGTTGTAGCGGCTCAGTTTTAAAGCTAGAGTGAAGATACTTATCATCATGTGAAACTAGAAAACTTAAAAACTCCATCAGTACCAACCATGTCATACTAGCTGGTCACGAAGGAGGTTAAATAACGCTCCAAATTGTGCCAAAATTTGGCAAGGAAAAACTGTCATGGTCATTTCAAAGGGGTCCTTTGACCTCTGACCTCCAGATCAGTGAATGTAAATGGGTTCTATGGGTACCCACGAGTCTCCCCTTTATAGACATGCCAACTTTATGATAATCACATGCAGTTTGGGGCAAGTCATAGTCAAGTCAGCACACTGACACACTGACAGCTGTTGTTGCCTGTTGGGCTGCAGTTTGACATGCTATGATATTTTCTATGCTAAATGCAGTACCTGTGAGGGTCTCTGGACAATATCTGTCATTATCTTGTTTTGTTAATTGATTTACAATAATATATATATATATATATATATATATATATATTTGCATAAATGTACTCATGTCTTTCTTGAAAAGAAAAAAACAAGTACAACCTTTTCTCTGAGCCATAAAAAACATCTCCTTTACATCATTTTGTTTGCTTTGCACGGCTATATATCTTGTAGATGGACCTACAATCAATGCCCAGGTTGGTGTCGTCATCATCCTCCATGAAATCACTGTCATAAAATACTTTTTATTTATTACTATGCACTTTGGGGACATTTTCTGAGCTATTTGTTCTTTTCATAGCCAGGAAAGATAGTACTATGGATTTTCTGTCATGTATGGCAAGAAAGTTAAAGTCTCTGCATAGACAAATGTTGGTGTTATTTGGATCAGGAGAAGGGGTGTCTGCTTATACATGCATGCAATGTGTGTGTGCAGACGGGGATGCGAGGGGCTGCGTTTATGATTGCCACGGCTGCAGCTGGGGCTGTGGGCTGAGTAATTGCCTGTCTTGGTAGGGAGAGCGTGGTAGCGAGCTAAAAGTCAAGTGCTCTCTTCCTGCTGTAGACCTCATTTGGATTCCACATAGCTAGCTAGCAAGCTAACGCCAGCCTTGGGCCTGTATTATTCATAGCTTGACAGATAGCTCTCACTAAAAGCATTAGAAATGGGCCAGGTGGTGATGGAGCGACAGGAGGAAGCGGCACCGCGGCACCGCACACACTCCTAGCCTGGCAGGAGGACAGAGGAGAAGATACAGGACAGGGGTAAAGGATACCAAATTGAAGATGGAATGGACAGCAGGGAGATGAGCAGTTTTAACAGAGGCAGGGAAATGTCTAAGTGGGATAGGGAAAGGAAATAGGGATATAGAGATGAAGAGACTGGGGAGGTGAAGAGGGGACAGAGAGTCAAGAAGGGAATCAGACAGAATTATCAGGAGGCCATATGAAGTTAAAGAACTACAAGACGTTAAAGCACGGATTACATTCTAACAGAGATAGAGGATGAGTGCACCAAGAGGAGGCAGAAGCAGAAACGAAGAGCGAGTGAGTGAAACCATTTGAAACAGAGGAGAGAAAGAAAAAGAGAACAGGCAGCCATCCACCCCCGCCAAGCTCAGCAACCCCTCTGCCTCCATGTGCAGAACCAGATAAGGTCGCATTAATCAAAATCTGCCACTTCCCTTTCCAAAAAAACACCGTCTATGCCATCAACCCCCCTCTGTGAAGTATCTGTCACCGAAACGGAAATTTCCATATTTAATGGGAAAGCTTTATATCACCAAAAAGCCAGTGTGGGCTGAGGGTGAAAGGAACCGAGTTGGTTGGATCTGTCAGCTCTGTCATTAGCTTCTACTCTTTAGACTGCACGTGAAGCCCTGGGGTTCATTCAGTTTGGCTCTGACACCATTGTTATCATTTCAACAGAACCATGAAGCTGGACTCACATTGGTCCTTCTCTTGTACAACTACAATCACTGGTGTAATAATAGTCAATACATTCTCACGGCAGTTTGTGAAATAGTCACGAAATGTAATCTATTTGTTTTGGGTGCATAGACACAAATTTCCCCTTTTTTCATGTCGCTCAGCTCAACTTTCAACAACAGATTTTTCTGTGTGTTTTCTTACAGCAACACAACAAGTGTCAATTACTAGTCCAGTTTTTTCAAAATACAACAACTTGGTTAGGTTTAGGAAAAGATCTACTTGGTCAGGCTTAGGCAACAAATTACTTAGTTAGGCTTAGGCAACAAACTACTTAGTTAGGCTTTGGAAAAGATCAACTTGGTCAGGCTTAGGCAACAAACTACTTAGTTAGGCTTAGGCAACAAACTACTTAGTTAGGTTTAGGAAAAGATCGACTTGGTAAGGCTTATGCAACAAACTTAGTTAGTTTTAGGAAAAGGTTGACTTGGTTAGGCTTAGGCAAAAAGAAACTGCTTAATTAGGTTTAAGAAAAGATCTACTTGGTTAGGCTTAGGCAACAAACTTAGTAAGTTTTAGGAAAAGGTTGACTTGGTTAGGCTTAGGCAACAAACTACTTAGTTAGGTTTAGGAATAGATCGACTTGGTTAGGCTTAGGCAACAAACTACTTAGTTAGGTTTAAGAAAAGGTTGACTTGGTTAGGCTTAGGCAACAAACTTAGTTAGTTTTAGGAAAAGGTTGACCTTGTTAGGCTTATGCAAAGAAAACGACTTAATTATGTTTAAGAAAATATCTACTTGGTTAGGCTTAGGCAGCAAATTTAGTAAGTTTAAGGAAAAGGTTGACTTGGTTAGGCTTCGGCAACAAACTACTTAGTTAGGCTTAGGCAACAAACTACTTAGTTAGGTTTAGGAAAAATCGACTTGGTCAGGCTTAGGCAACAAACTACTTAGTTAGGCTTAGGCAACAAATTACTTAGTTAGGTTTAGGAAAAGATCGACTTGGTTATGCTTAGGCAACAAACTTAGTTAGTTTTAGGAAAAGGTTGACTTGGTTAGGCTTAGGCAAAAAGAAACTGCTTAATTAGGTTTAAGAAAAGATCTACTTGGTTAGGCTTAGGCAACAAACTTAGTAAGTTTTAGGAAAAGGTTGACTTGGTTAGGCTTAGGCAACAAACTACTTAGTTAGGTTTAGGAATAGATCGACTTGGTTAGGCTTAGGCAACAAACTACTTAGTTAGGTTTAAGAAAAGGTCGACTTGGTTAGGCTTAGGCAACAAACTTAGTTAGTTTTAGGAAAAGGTTGACTTGGTTAGGCTCAGGCAAAAAAAACAACTTAATTAGGTTTAAGAAAAGATCTACTTGGTCAGGCTTAGGCAACAAACTACTTAGTTAGGTTTAGGAATAGATCGACTTGGTTAGGCTTAGGCAACAAACTACTTAGGTAGGTTTAAGAAAATATCAACTTGGTTAGGCTTAGTCAGCAAACTACTTAGTTAGGTTTAGGAAAATATCAACTTAGTTAGGCTTAGGCAACAAACTACTTAATTAGGTTTAATAAAAGGTCGACTTGGTTAGGCTTAGGCAACAAAGTTAGTTCGTTTTAGGAAAAGGTTGACTTGGTTAGGCTTAGGCAAAAAAAAACTATTTAATTGGGTTTAAGAAAAGATCGACTTGGTTAGGCTTAGGCAACAAACGTAGTAAGTTTTAAGAAAAGGTTGACTTGGTTAGGCTTAGGCAACAAACTACTTAGTTAGGTTTAGAAAAAAATCCACTTGGTTAAGCTTAGGCAACTAAACTAGTTAGCTTCAGGAGAAGATGATGGTTTGGGTTAACATAACTCCAGAAGTGCTCTAACTTAAGTACGGAAGATACGTGATAGATAAATCAACTTTGACTTGTGATTTCCTGGTCTCCTGGGCGAAAGTCCTGTTTTGTTTGACCCATCCATTCACCCCGACCTCCCCCTCACGCCATTCTTTATACTTCCCGGTTCACAATTACGTGGATTACAAATTGTGCTCACCATCATGAAAAAAAATGTGAACTTCATGTCTATGTACTCAAATCTGTAAATTAAATTTCATGACTTCTTCAGGAACTGCTATGTGACTAGACCGTTATAGTATATTATAACAGTACAATAATGTCTTTTCTTCATCACAGTCTCTTTCTTAGCACATTAAAGAGTAATAGTGCTGTATTCCAGCAGTGTATTCTGTCCTCACATAAACTTCTAATGCAATTTAGAACACACTTTGAAAGCATCTCAAAACCAGGACCGCCAAATTTACAGTGGCATGCACGTTGCATCCCCTCGTCATGCCTTCTTCTCTAATGCCATTTGTTTATTTTTTCCCTTTGTAATTTCTCCCCCCTTATTTGCCTCCTGTGCATATTATGACAAGCCCTCAGACTACCTTTCCAACATTACCCGCCGTCAGATAAACAGGTAGTGTTTACGCTTTTTTTTTCATCCTCCTCTTTTTTCTTCTTCTTTTTTTATAACCACCTCCCAGAGGAAAGACATCAAAGGGAATAGCAGATCATGTGCGGTGAGCGGGGAGTGTGCCAGGGGGACGTGGGCATGATGGGGGATGGGGGATGGGGGGGGTGTTGGGTGAGGGGGCGGGCAGCTGCTTAGGGCCAGCTCCAGGCCCGGGCACATCCTGACCTCTAACCCCTGAACCCCCACAAGCCCTCCACGATCCCAACCTCCCCCTCCCACCCCCCGGCCAGCCCTCCCCTCAGAGCAGCTGCCAACTAAATTACATCAATGTCAAAAAGCCCTCCTCCTCTGCTGGGGAGATGGAGCCTGGTTAACATGACGCAGAGTGGGATCGCAATGTAACACAGGAAGGGCATACACTTTAATCTGCCAGAATTACAGTAAAGCATAAGGTTGGTTATATTCTAAATATTTGTTATTGTCAACAGATCCCATGAAAAGACCAAAACCGAAAATGTGTTGTTGTGTCTCTCAATATGTGCCACTTCCCCAGCTGGTCTGTGGCTCACAACCTCAAGCCCATTGGTTCCTACTGAAGACATCAATCGTTCAAATCATGCAAAACACACCTAAAACAGGTGGGTACTGTACTTTTTAGCATTACATTACTAAAAAGGAGTAAAGGATAGTATATGAGTATATGATCGACTCTAACTACAGTATGAGATTAGGGCTGTCAATCGATTTACATAGTTAATCGTGATTAATCGCAAATTAATCACACATTTTTCATCTGTTCAAAATGTACCTTAAAGGGAGATTAATCAAGTATTTAATCCTCTTATCAACATGGGAGTGGACAAATATGCTGCTTTATACAAATGCATGTATCTATTTAATATTTGAAATCAATTAACAACACATAACAATGACAGATATTGTCCAGAAACCCTCACAGGTACTGCATTTAGCATAAAACAATATGCTCAAATCATAACATGGTAAACTCAAAGTGGGCATGTCTGTAAAGGGGAGACTCGTGGGTACCCATAGAACCCTTTTACATTCACATATCTTGAGGTCAGAGGTCAAGGGACCCCTTTGAAGATGGTCATGACAGTTTTTCCTCAACAAAATTTAGCGTAAGTTTTGAGCGTTATTTAGCCTCCTTTTCTACAAACTAGTATGACATGGTTGGTACCGATGGATCCCTCAGGTCTTCTAGGTTCATATGATACCATTATCTTCACTCTAGCTTTGAAACTGAGCCCACTTCAACCTACAAATCGGCAGTTGCATTAATACGTTAAAGATGTTAGTGGAGTTAAAATTAATTTGCCTTTGACAACCCTAAATAAGATACATCAGGCTTTGGCTACAGAGGCAGTACTTGTTGAGATTAATCCATTGCACGTTTTGGTCTTTTCATGGTATTTGACAACAATAAAAAATATATAGAATATAACCAACCCAGTCGGCAGAATAAAATGTTGAATATCACTGTTTTTGAACCAAAAATATGTTTCATGTCAACATTTCTACATACGTGTATATCAACGTTATAGTATTTCTTTAACCGCTCGTTGTGCTTTTGCCGTTTCAAAACTGCATTCTCAATTACGTTTAGGCAACAAAACACTTGGTTAGGTTTAGTAAGGGCGCTTTCACAAGCCAACATTTAGATGGTTTTAATCAAACTCTGGTGCGGTTCAACTCCTGGTGCGGTTCGTTTGGGTGGACTTTGATTACATGTATTTGTGATGCGTCAAATACAAACATAATCCGGGGGAAAATACGTTCCATCAAAACGTAATTGACAGTTTTGTTGTATGGAAATGTAACTTTAAGGAGACCAGGCTGGAATGTCACCAGGCTTTTATATCTTTGTTGTGCTATTCAATATATGGCTGAAACAATTCAAGTCACTTGGTCGATCAACAGTAAACCAATTAATAATTTTTCAATTAAAAATGTCAAACGTTACTTAGTTATATCTTACCAATTGAGAGAATTTGCCTCTTATCTTATAGTAAATTGAATATCTTGGGGTTTTGAACTGGTGGTCGACCTAACAGCAATATGAAGACTTCACCTTGGGTTTCAGAAAATTGTGGTGGGCATTTCCACAATTTTGTTACATTTATCGGACAATCGATCAATCAATGATTTGAGAAAATAATCGACAGAATAATCAATAATTAAAAGACTAAATGAAGGGCGAAAGTATCATTTGCATTTTGCTCACCATCTAATTTACATTGGTCTTTCTATTCACTCACATGAGCTCTGAGAGCTCATCCAAATGAACGGCCATTATGACAGCCTACATTTTGGCTTACATAGACAAATGGACAAGCTGCAGGAAAGAAGTCCTTATCCAAAATGGCTGCTGGGCTAGCAGCTAACTAGCTGGCCTCTCTGTGTGTGTGTCTCTGAGTTGGGGTGATTGATTGAAGTCATTACGCTGGTGGAGAGACTCCTTACCTGGCTAATCCAGGAGTGAATTTAGCTGCAGCATGACAGATAGCCGCATTACGCCCCCAGAATCTGCTGGCGGATGAGCTCTCCTGCTCAGGACCTCCACTACCAAATGATCACAAATGGCTTGTAGGATACACATTATAATATTCTGCCAGATCCATCTTAAAATCCCCAACCTCAGTGTTACACTCAATTCAAGGAGTCTGAAAACAGAAATGCTCCATAATTTGACGTGTTACAGGGATATACGGGTGTTTTGAAGTTGGGTTGTATGAGGTACTTCTCCATAGTTGGTGTATCACCTACAGGAGATGCAGTTTGGAGAAACAGACAGAAGTACCAGCACTGGAGCAAAGCAATGTACTGCTGTGGACGGGGGCAGCAGCTAAACAGATTTTAGACACCTACAAAATTTACATTAGTTTAAGTGTACTATATATTTAGTTAATATGGGCTAATATTTTCACAGCTTTATGTTGCTGTCAGACAGCCCTTTCCACCGGGGAAACTTGGAAGGAAAACGTATCTATGCTCTCTCCAAAGCCACTACATTTCTAACAACAGTATAGATAAGCTTCACTCTCAGTTCAGTTCCCCATCGGAAAATATTTAAAATATAGCGTGCACTTAAACTGGGGGTGTGCCGACCATCATCTACAGTAGGCAATACATAGGGGTGGGAAAAAAATGTATTCACCTATGTAACCCTGTTTTTTTCCTAATGCCAGAATCAATATATTTGCTTCATTTGAGTCTATGCGGAGGTAGAGGGAGGTTACCTCTTCTATTGTTGTAGTCTGAGTAACGTGACGTCATATCCGCCCTGTATCTTTGAACCGAAATAAATTACAGCGGGCCGAAATGACAGAGCAGAAAACGGCGAAGGGTCATCGTGGATACAAGCAGAGCTAGACATCACGGCTATAGCTGCATGCTAACTCTGTCACGGACAGGAAACATTATCGTATCGCGGTAACGTGCGGTCGAGCCGGCCTCTCGTCTACGTGGTCAAATGGGCCGCCGCTACAACTGTAGAGCACCCAGATACTGACATTTATGTTAAATGCATTCAAACGGATACAAGCAGAGCTAGACATCACAGAGAGAGAGAGTGGCGATGACAGGAGCGAGTAACGTTATCGACTCCGATCCAAGCAGGAAAAGCTAACAGTGTTTGGTTTGTCCGTTCTGGGCTACTGTAGAAACATGGCGGTGCAACATGGTGGACTCTGTGAAGAAGACTTCTCCCTATGTAGATATAGACGGCTCATTCTAAGGTATCAAAAACACAACGATTCTTATTTTCAGGTGATTATACACAAAAGAAAACATGCTTATTAATATTATATTCCATTTCTGCCAGTAGATCCCCCTAAATGTTACACACTGGTCCTTTGACTGTCCAAAATCCAAAGATATTTAGTCTACTGTAATGTAAGACAAGAACAAGAAATCCTAGAAATTAAGAAGCAAATGTTTGATGGAAAATACCGAAAACGATAAATCAGTTATCAAATTAGTTGCCAATTCATTTTCTTTTTTTTCCAGATTCCCCAATATTGTGACTATGAAGATCTGAGTTTCCTCCGTCCGTCCTATCATATCACAGAATCTACAGAAGTGTCTCTCATGTGGTGCAGCAGAAAAAACAAAATAGCCCACTATCTGAGCAGCCCTGACCTGTGTCATCCCATCTTTAATGCTCTCAGCTCCATCCCCCCCGCCCGCTACACCCCAGCTCCTTGATGGGACAGTATCAGTACGGCGCACAAACAACTTGTGAGGAGGTGTTTTCCTCCAAGCGTATATAGTAGTCGGCAGATATGAATTAAAAGCAGCTAAAGGGGAGCAGCTGAGGAATCGGATGTGTTACGATAAAACGCAGGAAGATGTTGCTAGGTGTCCACTAGAGCCATCGCTGGCCTCTGTACTGTATCTCAGTCATGTTGAGGGCTTAGCGGGAGTATTTGACTAAAGTTGAGACTGGGTTTACTAGCTGCAGGCTACAAATGTTCGAGCTGGAGCGGTGAATGGGCAACAGCAGACTTATTGAACCAGTGAGCTGAACAGCATGTCTGTTGGCTACCGATGCCTCTGAGCTACTTCACCACTGCATTCGCTGTCTAAAACTCATCGCATTGTCAGGAAATGGTGATGCCTTGTTGGAGTGTGCAACCACACATGAAACGATTACATTTAAATGTCTTGTAGTATTAAGTCTTTAGTGTAAATCCAAGTGGACACGTTGCACACAAACATACATATACTGTATGTTTCACTGAGGATTATTTAGACGCCACAGCTATGAAGTAATATTTGATGAGTTTTACGTAGTGTGTGTGCATGTGTGTGAATGAGCCGTAGCAGCTGATATGCGAGCGAGAGCCTGAGACGACAGAAAACGCCCCAAATTGCAGCGTCTGCCGTGCGCCGAGCCTCCTGCACCAAGACTCCGTCTTTTGTTCTCCCCTGCTAGCGGGAGAAGCCTGACAGCTCGGAAATGATCCTCTCTCCTCTTTCATGCACACACACACGTCTCTCCTTTTCTTTTCCTCTTCTATATATTTCCCAATTTTTCGTGCACACAAAACAGGTATACTGTATATACACACACACACACATGCACTTAAACATACATCCTCCCGTGTGTCTCGCTCCCATAGCCTCTGTTTTTCCTCCTCTTTCTTTCTCATTTTTTCCTCACTGGCTTTGCTGTGAGGATGGCGGAATCCCTCATGGATTTCTGGAGGGTATCACCATGGAGACGGGGCTCTGCCACACGTGTCTATAGATCCTCCCGCTGGATAGGGGGCACAGCCAGAGGTGGTGCATTCCCTCCATCTCAAGTCGGCTCTGTGGAGAGCGAAGGGGTGACGACAATGAGTTGAGGTTGAGGGAGAGATAATGGGAAGAAGGGGTGGAAAGTGGTTGAGAGAAATTGGTGTAAGAGAGGGATTGAGGTAATATATACTCTGAGATATACAGTATACAGAGGAGGTGGATGTATGGAAGGAAAGAGAGCAGGTGAGGTTATGATGGGTGAGAAATATGAGGCGAGAATGTTGGGTGACGGGAAACTGAGGGGGAAGAAAAGCAGCAGAGGAAAAGCCAACAGCCGCCTCATCCCTGTGTCAGGGAGACAAATAGCGTGTGATGCTAATGACTGGCTAAAGCTTTTGCCCCTGCTGAGAACAGCCGCTAATATGACTGCTAATAAAGGCGCCGTGGAACGCTGTCGCATTCCAGCAGTCGCTCAACTGTCGCCCCAAAATTAGCCGAACGGGAGCTGTGCTTCTCCTGCCGCTCCGCTCTCCTGCCTCGCATTAATGCTCCAGAAACGGGGCCCTCTCTGTAACGTTTCCACAAGCTTTTTTTTCCTGCATTAAAGGGCCACTTGTTCACACAGTAATAGAATTTGTTCCATCTTATAATGGCGAGGATGCCCACTCCATAAAATATGAAGTGGTCTTTTTTTGTGATCTGAAGCTCTTTTCTTCTTTGATTGCTACCTCTCACACTGCTCACTCCTCTTGGAGGATTTTGAGATTCTGCCAGGGGACAAAGCAAAGTAAGGAACTTGGAATGGTACAGTATTTTTCTCATTTCCTTCCTTTCTCTGCACAATGTCTTTCCTTTTTTAATTTGAATGCCACCTAATTATTTCTGGAATTTTAATTGCCAAGCGCAGTGAGTGGGACGCGTCGCCTGCGATGACAAACGTCGTAGCCAAGGTCACACGGCGACAGAGCCAGGGAACGTGGGATGGCGGAGCTGCGGAGGCTTCCTGTGGCTTAGTCATCGCGGGGCTGGGGAGCGCCGGGGCAAACGCACCTCTCGCAGTGTCACAACAACCTGAGAATGCCTCTTAACACGAGCGTGATTAAAAGTCATTTACATGAGATGCTGTGCTGCAGGAGCTTTTAAACAGGAGCCAAATATCTGCTCCTCTGTAGGTGGAACTTTTAGCGTGGTCAGGTTTTAAAGCATGTTCTTTCTCTGCTATCAAAGGCCTCTTTGTTTGTACAATCATGACCCAAAATAACAGAGTGCACTTGACTCCTTTTAACGATACAATGAAAAAATACACAACCCAGCATGTATTATTTTCTATCCATTAGTTGATGTTGCAAAGCAATCCAACAACTTTCTTTAGAGTGATTCAGGTGTAGTCACATTAGCTAGGGCTGTCAACACATATTCTAAATTTGAATATATATTCTACTAGTAAAAAAACAGTTATTCAAATATGAAAATGAAAATTTGATTGTGAAAGAAAAATAATTAGCACTTCTTTAGCGGCTGTCTGCCTCACGCGCACTAAATGCACCGCATGATGGGAGTCACACAGCGTCACTTTCATTAAATTGAAAATGGAATGTAACGTTAGGTCAAGCTGAACGAGGAATAACTCAACAACAACAGTAATGATGGCAGAGAACTCGGCCGTAGAGGGTGACACCAAACCACGTAGCCTACCCATCACTGTGTGCTCCAGATCAGACTGGAGACGTAACCACTTAATAGATGGGTGAGTAGTACTTGCTATCTTCCGACATCTGTACTTTTTAAACAGAAAACAAACGCTTTATAAAGGTGGGAAAAAAATGATTCACAGATGCTGTCGCGATTTTTTCTAACGAATTTTGAAATCAAATCTTTAATGCCAGAATCGATATATTTGCTTCATTTGAGTCTATGCAGAGGTAGAAGGAAGTTACCGCTTTTATTGTTGTAGTCTGAGTAATGTGAGGTCATATCCGTTCTGTATCCGTCAACCAAAACAAACAGAAGCGAGCTGAAATGATAAAGTAGAAAACGTTGGATGGTCAGCGTGGATACGACCTGCACCCTCACATGTTAAATCCAGCGTGGTAAACACTACACATCCAGTAAAGGATGGAAACACTTTGGGTTTCACACATTGACAGGAAAAGCAGAGGCTAGACAGAGCAGAGCTAAAGCTGCATGCTAACTCTGTCACGGACAGGAAACGTTATCGTATCGCGGTAACGTGCGGTGGAGCCGGCCGTCACTCTCGTCTCCGTGGACAAATGGGCCGCGCTACAACTGTAGAGCACCCAGATACTTGACATTTTCTGTTCTCTGCATTGAAACGGCCCCGATGGAGCTGACCATGGATGGATAAAGAGAACTGGAGCTGACGGGAGAGCTAGAGACCACCTTGGAGAAGTTAGAGGAAGTAGACACGTGGGACTACGTCCAGAAGTATAAAACATTACATGTCCCTTATAAATTAAAAAGAAAATACCATTAATCAGTGAGGGAAATGTCTTTATTCTTTGATTTTTGGGTTACTGGAAAACAAATTAATAAATAATTAATAGACAATGACTGATATATTTGAGTTCAGAACATCTATGTTTACAGACATGCTGAAATCAAACATTTTTACTGTATTAATTTAGACATTTTCCAAAGTAAAAAGTCCCTAGAAGTGTATGCTTCAAACTTTTTTCTCATAGTCCTAGTGTTAAAAAAGTTAACAAAAATGAATCGTAATATTGAATGCCAATCCTTAAAAACACAAAACATATTGAATCGGCACCCTAGTGTTTGTTATAGTATTGAATCTGGAGATAGGTGAATCGTCCCAGCCCTAATATTTACTAGAAATGATATACATATAGCCAACAGCAAGTAGAACCTTTGAGGTGAGCTCCCTCCAGCCAGCTGCAACCTAATTCTTTTTTTTTGTGTGAAATGAGGAGGTATTGTCTCGATAACTCCTCATTTCAACTCGTCCATTGTAGGTTTTCAAAGCGAGCAGCAGGAATAAATAGAAAGGCGCCTGACAAAAGTTCAGCTCAAAACGGCACGCTGCGTAGCCGTCGCTCGCGGCCAGTTAGGACACGGTGTCAGGAACATAATGCGCAAAAACAATTTTAGAATAGTTGGAACCTATGTGTTTTGTAGAATTAATATTTGAATGTCATTTTTGGCCAATTTTGGCAGCTGAGCTACGCTGTGACTCAATGCTTGACAGCAAAGGCTGCCTTAAGACTGGATATTGTAAAGATATAGAGGTAGAGAGGCTGGACCAGAAGACAGAGAAGGAGAGGGGGGGTGAGGGCCTGTGTCTATGTGTCTTTCCCACACCACTTCCACCCCTGCTGCCCCTCCTCCTCCTCTTCCTCCCACTCACCTATCCTCCTCTCCTGCCAGCCCGCCTGCCTTGGCAGCCGCTAACCTGCTGGGACCGGCCCTTGATTTATTTGGAGAGGGCGCTGGAACGGAGGGGCCAGGATGAGTGGCATTTTAATGTGCTTTTGAGATGTTTGGTCACAAGCACTATTGATCACAGTGCTGCAGCGCACGCACCCCCTCCCTCGCTGTCCCGCAGACCCTTACGCTGCCCTGGGGGAGAGATCCGGCTGTCAGGCAGGGAATGAGTTTCCATGTGGGCTTAGATTAATGAAATGAGGCCCTTGGTTGCGGGGAGTGCAGGGGGTCAGACTATTAAGGAATCCCTGGGCTGGGCGAGATTGAGCCTGCCAGCTGACTGTACCCTGACTGACTGATGGACGTATGGGGCTGAGGGGAGAGGGAGAGAGAGGATGGATAGGATGTTGTACTGTGGGACACACTGACATGAAAAACCAACACAGGTCTCACGGGCGATTTCGTAAAATAGTCACTTCCCTTTTTTTTTGTGACGCTCAGCACGACTTTCAACAACGTATTTTTCATACATTTTCCTACGAATGTCCAGCAACACGAACACAGCACGTGTCAATTTCCGCTCCAGTCTTTTCAAAATAAAACTGCTTAGTTACTGTAGGTTTAGGAAAAGATCGACTTGGTTAGGCTTAGGCAACAAATCTACTTGGTTAACTTTAGAAAAAAGATCGCGGTTTGGGTTAAAACAATATCAAAAGTGGTGTAACTTAAGTACGGAAGTTACGTGACAAAAACAACTTAGTTAGGTTTAGAAAAAAGATCGCGGTTGGGGTAAAAATAACACCGGAAGTGCTGTAACTTAAGTATGAAAGTTAAGTCACAAAACGACTTAGTAAGCCTTAGGAAAGGTTTGGGTTAAAATAACACCGGAAGTGCTGCAACTTAAGTACAAACAAAGTTACGTCACAAAACGACTTAGTTAGCTTTAGGAAAAGGTTTGGGTTTAAATAACACCGGAAGTGGTGTAACTTAAGTACGGAAGTTATGTGACAAAAAAATCTACTTTGACTTGTGGTTTCACACTGGACACAAACACCGGTCTCCTGGGCCCTCTCCTGTGTTTTTCTTTATACTTCCTGGTTCACAATTACATAGAATATATACAAATTGATTTTGTGCTGACCATCACGGAAAAAAATGGGACATTTGTGTCTATGTACACGAATCAATACATCAAATTTCGGTACTATTTTCACGAACCTGCTGTGCCACTGGGCTGGAAAGCAGAGAAAAAGAGGGAAGAGAAAATAGGCTTCTGAGATGGGCATTTTAGCCGCTCCACCACAAAGGCAGCACACACTGGACTAACAACTACCATTTTCTTTGTCTCACACACAGCAGCCTTGTGCCATTCACTCAATCAGGTCTTACTCTAAGCAGCGCAGAGCCATGGAAACGTCCAGAGGTTGTAAAAAATAGGAGCCAGGGATATTTCACAGCCGACTGTGAAAATGCCCAAAGCGTGTTTAGCTCTCTTACGCTCCAGCCCGGGACAAGAGGTTTATTTGATGGCCAAAACACTCAGCAGAACTCATCATAATTCTGACTGAGTGGGTGCTTTTGTTCAAACGGTGCCAATAGTGTGCACACAGCCCACACATCATACATAAATGCACCAACAGCAGAAAGTCACACACATGCAGCGTAACACTGGGGGGGCAAGGTAGCAGCTCGGGGCTATCAAGAGGTTTGATGAGTGAAATGGATTAAGCCCCTGTGATCATAGCCTGAGCGAATACACAGATTAATCAGATTATCAGATTAGGATCTGTCCCCCTGCTGCCGTGGGGAGCCAGAGAATACATTAAAACCCGAGGTGCCTCGGCAAGATTCAATTAATCACGGCTACAGGTTGTCTTTTCCCTCTTACAGTCAATTCCAGACAAGCAGCTGTGTTTTGCTGCACTCGGTTCGCGTCAGAACAAGGGCATATCACTGTGGAACAAAGTGTTTGCGGAGCATGCATGGGTGATTTTCTTTTGCCTGGGAGAACAAATTGATGTTACCTGAATATAAATGAATGTGAAAATAAACCGAATCTTCTGCTTTGTTTGCTTCAAAGATAGAGATTGTAACCCTTTGTAACTGTTTTCTAAGAGAAATGGAGCATTTTATTATAATTGGCCAATAGTTAATGAGTACACGTCTAATTAAGGTTGGTTAAGCAAAGTTTCATATTTTTCCAGCAGAAGAACTTAAGAGGCATTGCTTTCCTTGCAGTAAGAGGTGCTTGTTCCATTGTGCATGGTATTGTAGTTTGTAAACCACGGCACATTAACACAGAGGCCTGATTGCCAATGAGCATTAGTATTTATGGCCAGGTGAGGCTAACAGCTAATGGGCGCCCTCTTATCTCTCCTCTGCAGTGTGTACGGCTGCCCCCTGGCCAAGAAGAGGAAGAGCCTAGACAGACAGACCCTGGAAACCTCCCCTAAGAGGAGCACATACCTAGATGACATGGACAACTCCACCATGGAGGAGTGCTACGAGACAGACGGAACCGAGGAGATGGACGACAGGGAGGAAGAGGAGGAGGAAGGGGCAGTAGAGGAGGAGGAAGAGGGAGAAGTGGAAGAGGAAGAAGAGGAGGTGGAGGGCTACATGGACTACAACGTCGAGCAAATGGAGCATGAAGAAGGGGAGGTGGAGAGAGGGGACGGAGAGGAAGAGGAGGATGAAGAGGAGGTAGAGGTGGAGCAAGAAGATGAGGAAGAGGGCGATGAGGAGAGGGTGGAGGAGGCAGAGGAAGAAGAGGAAGCGGTAGAGGAGGTGGACTATGACGAGGGAGAGGATGAGGAAGGAGAGCAAAGTCAAGGGCAAGGTGAGATCACTTTCTCATCATTTAGTACTAAAACACGTTGGAGGGATGTTTAAAACACAACCAATGCACTTGAACAACTTTTTCGAAATTTAAAGGAGTAGTTTGACATGTCTGGAGATGTGCTTATTTGCTTTATAATAACAGTCATTTATGTAAGGGATAATGTAAAGCGAGCCGGTAATTGTTGTGAAATAACCCCCCACAAGGCGATGGACCCTGACGCAAGATGTACATTATCCCGCTTATTATACGGCGACTTGCTTAAGAAAGCAATAATTTGACACAAAAAATGGTCCGCCAGAGTCCGACAATAGAACTGCTCCCATAGCAACGGTCTGCTATACATAGCTACAGTCTGTTATACATAGCAACGGTCTGCTATACATAGCTACAGTCTGTTATACATAGCAACGGTCTGCTATAAAGAAATAACAGACCATGAAACGCCATGATTGACCAATCAGAATCGAGTATTCAACAGTCATGTAATAAAGATGGTAAATTGATAGTTAATTAAACTTAGTTAATAGTTATTTTACTGTTAACAAACAACAAAATGACAATTAATAATGTTTAATAATTCATTATTCAAATTACAGTTTATTGTGGCACACATCATATTTGATATACTATATATACTGTATATATGTATTTGTCAATGATTAAGACATGATTTGTAAACCTTAAGGAAATTGTTGGTAAAACATCTATGAACATGACATAGATAGATATTTGTAAGACTTCAATGGTTAATGATTGGTTTGTAAACCATCTATAAACATGATTTGGAAGTTACAACTGATGATTATAATACCTTGTTAAATAGTTTAATTAATACTTTGTAAAGCATCTATAAACATTATTTAGATAGTTAATTAATACTTTGTAAAGCATCTATAAACATTATTTAGATAATTAATTAATAATTTTGTAAAGCATCTTTAAACATTATTTAGCTAGATAGTTAATACTTTGTAAAGCATCTATAAACATTATTTAGATAGTTAATTAATACTTTGTAAAGTATCTTTAAACATTATTTAGCTAGATAGTTAATACTTTGTAAAGCATCTATAAACATTATTTAGATAGTTAATTAATACTTTGTAAAGTATCTTTAAACATTATTTAGCTAGATAGTTAATACTTTGTTAATGGTTAATAACTGGTTTCTGGTCCATCTATCTGTAATGTTAGAGATGTTTTCATAAAGGTTTACAAATCATTTAGTAATCATTAACAAATACTTAGTATATAAAAAATAGTAACATATAAAACGTTATAATGTGTGCAACAATAAACTGTTAATAAATACTTTATTAATGTAATCAGAATGTAATTGTTATTATCTCTTATCAGCTATGTTACAATATAGAATTTATAAACTAATTATTTCATACTACACAAACTAATGATAAAATAACATAAATTACAGCATTTCTAATATTTAGTAAACATTATTAATTATCATTTCATTGTTTGCTAACAGTAAAATAACTATGAACAAAGTTTAATTAACTATCAATTTACCATTTAGAAATGATGGTTATTAGATAGATAGATAGATAGATAGATAGATAGATAGATAGATAGATAGTAACTTTATTGATCCCGAGGGAAATTCAAGTTTCCAGCATCACAGTTCCGTAGTGCAAAACATGTTAGTAAAAAGGCACAAGTTAGTAGTACAAAGTACAAAGTTTAAAAAATATACCAGATATAAAAATAGCAGGAGATGAAGAAAACTGTTAAAAATGAATATAATTATAGAGTACGGTCCTAGACCTGCTCTATATAAAAAAGCGTCTCGAGATAACTACTGTTATGATTTGACACTATATAAAAATAAATTGAATTGAATTGAATTGAATAGTGCAGGGGTAAACAACTGAGATATGGGACTATTAAAAATGTGAATATAGTACAAAAAGTGATATAGTGCTGGATAATAAAATATAGGAGATATAGAGACCATTATAAAGTGTTACCGGAAATTGATACCATTCTCATGTTTATACAGTAAATTTAGACAACAGCCAGCAGCTTCTTAGCTTAGCTTAGTTTAGCTTAGTTTAGCTTAGCTTAGCTTAGCTTAGCACAAAGACTGGAAACAGGGGAAACAGCTAGCCTGGCTCTGTCCAAAGGAAACACAACCCACCTACAGAAGCAGCACCTCTTAATCTCACTGTTAACATGTTATATCTTCTTTGTTTAATCCATACCAAAACAAAGTGTGTAAGTGGGGGTTGTGTGCCCGATTATTTCTTGGCTCAGTTGCCAGGCAACCAGTAGACACTAGAAGTTACTGTGCCCAGGCAAGAAATAGTTTGGCACATAACCTCGTGTTAAAAATGCAAGTTGTTGTAGGTTTTTGTATGGATTAAACAAAACGAGATATAACCGTGGTAATGAGTGAGCTTTACACAAGGGCCACACTGCCTGCATGAGCAGCGTGTGACCGCTGCCTGGCTAAACTGCTACGTCTCTCACACGTGTGATGTCCACACAGACAGCGTCGCTGCTACTGTGCTGCTACTGCCGGCCCTTTCTTTCTACAAAGAGTTTGTCTTTCATAATGGCCATTTAATTTTTATTACCTCCGCCGAGGCCAAAGGCCTAGTAAGGAGGTTATGTTTTCACCGGCGTTGGTTTGTTTGTTTGTTTGTCTGTTAGCAGGATTACTCCAAAAGTTCTGCGTTGGATTTGAAATGAAATTTTTGGAGGGATGGAGTATGGCACAATGAGCAAATCCATTAGATTTTATTTAGATCATAATGCGGATTCAGGAATTTCTTTAAGGATTTCGATCAGCCTGAGCATTAAACCACAGGGTATAACACATGCGCAGTGTAACTGATGACGCGTTGATGATGTGTTGATGATGTATGACCCCGCCTCTTTCCTTCAGAGAGAGAGACCGGGATGGGGGGGGGGGACAACTGTATATTCAGTATTTTTCCACATTAACCTCGGTGAAATTACAGTTGAGTTCGACCAAAGCACACTTGGTGATTGTTGGAAAGAGTAACGACGACGGTTTTGAATAAAGTGTTTTACGATGCTCCGCTACATACAGCTGATCTCAACATAAACAAAAATACAAGATGGCGCAAGCTGAATGGAGAGGGGGGGCAATCGTACTCGGGCACCTTGGCGGAGGTCTGCGCTCTCCGAGTGCCATTCTAGTTCTATTATTTTAGACAGAAAAAGGTTAAGAAGAGTCTGTTTTTGTAAATAATAATAATAATCCACAATTAAAAAGCGGTACTATTAATTCATGGAGCCGTGCAAGTCACTGCATTTTCCACAACACTGTCCGGCAAATATTTCAGAATAAAAAACCTCATGTTGAGAAATTAGGAATTTGTCCACAGAAAAAATGCTTGAGAGCTTTTATTTTGAAACCAAAACAGAAGTGTTGAGTTAAAAATAAGTGTTAACTTTTTTCATGTCTGTGACATATTCTAGGGATACAGACATTGAAACTAGTAATGTTGCTGGTATGATGTCTGTATACAGTCAAAAGATCATTTTCACTGTCTATCTTTGCTGTGAACCGCGCCGCACGCAGAAAAAATAAGCAGGCTCTTTAATCTCTAGAAGAGACACAGCCGAGCCGCGCTGCTGACGCAGGAGGTGTGGCTGCTCCAACCTGTTAACATGGACGCCGAAATAAAAAGCAACAAGTTCCACGACACACACACGCTGCTGACGTGTCCTGTGTGGCCCGGGCGTTAGAGGTGCTGGTGGCTGGGTTTCCCCTTGTTCCAGTCTTTGTGCTAAGCTAAGCTAACTGGCTGCTGTTTACCATACAGACATGAAAGTGGTATCAATCTTTTCATGTAGCTCTCCACCAGGAAGCCGAATAACATATTTCCGAAATGTCAATTTCCTTTAAACATTTCTCTATCTATTTAAAATATTACCATTATTATTCACGTGCTGCATTTGCATAGCTGTGGTTTATATTTCTATATTTGAGGGGCTGACTGAAGTAGTTTGGGGCAGTTGAATAGACAACCTGATTGTGTTTTGCATTGGAATGACATGAAAGACCTGAAACAACATAAACTGAATCCAGCATACACATACATACAAGGTATTATTCCTGCAGTGATTATTTAGTAACTTTTTTAATGTGATTCATTCATTCATTCATTTGCACAGTAGTCTAAGCCCGCCAGAAGCTGGAGAAGAGGTGCACAGGCGCCAAATTGTTTGCTACTTTCTTCTTTTTGAAAAAATATTTAGTACTTTAATTCCAGAGAAATTATCTAAATTGACAGCTAAAATCAGCAGGATCCTCCTTTGCAATTATCTCCCACTGAAACACTTTAGCCTTCTCCAGAAGACCTTTGCCAGAAGGAGCCATTAGGGATATGATTATTTTGTGTAAACAACAGAAAGACTACTAAGAAATGTATCATTTTTAATAACAAAGGAATCTCCAGTTGCCTGTCCCTTGATAAATATTCAGAATATTGACAATCAAAGCCTTACGTTAAGTAAGTAAGCCTTTCCTGAAGACGTGGTAGAACAACACCATCTCGTTTGGAACTATCTGGTGTTTGGCCCTTCCCGACTGTGCCCAAGACCAGATTTGTCAGTTTCTCTCCAGCAGATTCTGCTCTGCACCCCCCGCATCACGATGGACCTGACAGTGCCTTCAAGTCCAATTAAGAGTGAAGCTCTGAGAGAGGAGTGTGTTAACCCTGTTTGGCGCGTAGCTCTACCCACCCAAGTGTTGATGTGGCATCTCGCAGCCGCGCTCTTATTTTTTTTGCAGAATTGGTGAATCTCAACAGACTGGTGTTCATTAGGAGCCCACAGCCGAGGTCTCACCCTTACACTGAGAAGGTGGACTGTTGCCACTGTCTCTCCAGCCTGTCAGCAGCCTCTCTTTCCATGTGTAGTGGCTGATTAGCATGTTGTTGTCACTGGAAGGTATTCACTGATGAATCATCCGAATCCTCTCAATCATTGAGCTTTATAACCATTATGTTTTGCTTTATTGCATAGAAGGAATTTAACAGCATTTTAATCTGCAGCATTTTCCTGAGAAAGGCAGAAAAATCTCCCTGTATGCATCATTACCAATGTTCCCCGTTTCGCCCCACGACAGCGCTACTGGATGGTCGCTGGGCAGATTCCAATCTCCTAAATGTAATAGAGGTGACAAGCTGGAGCTTCTCTGTTTCTCAGTGGCGTGCACATCTCTGTAGCTAATCCAAGCCATTCAGGGCAGGGCAGTCTCTCTGTTCCCTCCTTAATCTGTTTCGCTTCCATATCTCTTTTGTGTACCTTGATTGCTCTTCAAATTGCCTCCCTGTGCCATGTTTCATACCATCAAAAATTAAACCCCTGGTGCACGAGGTTGCTGTAAGAAGGCTTCCACTGTCAAAATATGTGCCTGGTCATTCGTGACTGTTCCCTCTTCCCGCTCTAAAGCCCTCACCCCCCAAAGCACCAATATTGTGTTGCTCTCATTAGATTGGAGTGTGTGTGTGTAGAGTATGTGAGTGAGTGAAAGTCAGCGTGAGTGTTTGTTTAGACTATGTAACAAAATTAGGGCTGTCTGTCAATCAATTAAAATAGTTAATTGCAATTAATCCCAAATTAATCGCACATTTGTTATCTGTTCTAAATGTACCTTAAATCTCCCTTTAAGGTACATTTAGAAACAGATAATAAATGTACCTTAAAGGGAGATTTGTGAAGTATTTATACTCTTATCAACATGGGAGTGGGACAAATATGCTGCTTTATGCAAATGTATGTTAATATTATTATTGTAAATGAATTAAAAACCAAAACAATGACAGATATTGTCCAGAAACCCTCACAGGTACTGCATTTAGTATAAAAATATGCTCAAATCATAACATGTCAAACTGCAAGCCCAACAAGGCAACAACAGCTGTCAGTGTGTCAGTGTGTTGACTTGACTATGACTTGCCCCAAACTGCATGTGATTATCATAAAGTGGGCATGTCTGTAAAGGGGAGACTCGTGGGTACCCATAGAACCCATTTACATTCACTGATCTGGAGGTCAGAGGTCAAGGGGACCCCTTTGAAAATGGCCATGACAGTTTTTCCTCTCCAAAATTGAATGCAAGTTTGGAGCGTTATTTAACCTCCTTCACGACAAACTTTGCCAGGTTCTGATTCCTTAGGTTTTCTAGTTTCATATGATGCCAGTATTTTCACTCTAGATTTAAATCTGAGCCCGCTACAACCTCAAAATCTTAAATTGCGTTAAAGAAATTAGTGTCGTTAAAATTAATTTTCGTTAACGTGTTATTATTGTGTTAACTTTGACAGCCTTCAATTTTTTTAGGTTTTGCTGTTTATAATAGTTTCCAGTTGCTCTATTCTTGTCTCTGTGATGTTTTATACCTCCTGTATCTTGATAAAGTGGGCATGTCTGTAAAAACACTCACTGATCTGGAGGTCAGAGGTCAAGGGACCCCTTTGAAAATGGACATGACAGTTTTTCCTTGATAGAAATTTAGCTCAAGTTTGGAGCGTTATTTAACCTCCTTCATGACCAGCTAGTAATGTCATGGTTGGTACCAATGGATTCATCAGGCTTTTTAGTTTCATATGATGCCAGGATCTTCACTCTAGCCCGCTACAACCTAAAAAAGGGAAGTTGCGCTAAGTCAAACTCTTGTCTATTGTTTTGTGTGTTGTGTGTGTGGTGTGGGGGGGGGGGTTCTCTAGGCTAATTTCTCTGCAGGGAATGTAAGTGACAGAATGTGACGCCAGCGTGAGCGATGTGCTCTTGACGGCTCAGGGCGGAAATGTGAAAGGAGAGATTGGAAGTGCTCCAGGAGTGTGTGCTTGGAAATTACTGACAGAAGAGGTTCAGTAAACCTTTTGCAGCCTGTCAGAATCAATTAGGCAGTGAAGGAATTCTAAAGATACGATGAGATTGAATGAAAAAAAGAACTTTACTAGCAAACGATGAATAAGCTGCTGACTGGGGTTCATGGTGTTGCAGGTGGAACACCATCTCATCTCTCAGATTTTAGACTCCTGTAAAAAAAATGCTTTCTCTAATTCAAAGATGTGTTTTGATTCACACTGCTGAACAATGAATAAAATGTCATCTCATTTGCAACTATTTACAGAATTCTTCAGTAATATTATTAATCATAAGACCTGTGAATATGTTTTCCTAAAGACATCCAGGAAATAAGGGGCAAAAAATAAGACTTGCCCGTGGTTTCATAGATTCCCCATTTACCAGAGCATCTTCTCTGTAACTTTCCCCAACCGCTATATTTAACTTCCTGTGCTGATTCACAATTCAGAACACAAGCTGCTGTTAAGACTCTCAAAGTAAATTATTAGGGGAAGCAAAGAGTTCTTTATCCAATTTAGATGGGCCAAGCCCAGAAATCTGATTTACCAGTAAAATAGAATGACGGAAATGAAATTACAAGACGTGTGTTCTTTCTTTCCAACAGAGGACGATCAGATGAGGCAGCAGCGAGGGGGGCGAGGGCGATGGCGGCGGAGGTGGCGGCGGTAATGCCAATCTGGCCCGACGACAGAGAAGGCAACAACAACAATGACGAATACGAGAATTATGACGAACTCGTGGCCAGTCGCTCCTCAACCTGGGCAAGATCGCAGAAGACGCCGCCAACCGAGCTTTGACGGAGTCCGAGATGAACAGCAACTCCTCCAACAGCGCAGAGGAAGAGGAGGATGAGGATGAAGAGGAGGACGAAGAGGATGAGGAGGATGAAGAGGAGGAGGAGGACGAAGACGAAGACGAGGAGGAAGAAGAAGAGGGGGAAGGGGATGAAACCGCAGAGGGGTGGTCTGAGTTTGGACGTTGACAGTGATGTAGTTCGGGAGACGGTGGACTCCCTTAAACTCTTGGCACAAGGTCACGGTGCGGTATTGTCTGACAATTTAGATGGACAGGAGTTTGAGGACGGCGCCGCTGGGAATGACTGTACTCACAATGGTGGAAACGCACACAATGGTGGCAATGGACAAGTTAAGATCAACAGTAATGGACAACTAGAAAACAGCGACGAGGAAGTGTGTTTAAGCAGTCTGGAGGTGCCTACGGAACCAATGCTTTCGATTTGGCTCGGAAGTAAGCGAAACAAAGTCCACCGACCGAAACGGACCATCCCAGCAAAACCATTTTTCGTGCGGGGATCCCAATCAACAGCCCCAGCACCACAGCTACGGGGATTTCCACCACAGCCAAGACGACAGGCGAACGCTTGATAGGAACTACTCCGACATGGACAATCTCATGAAGCTGGAGGAGCAGCTGAAGCCCGCGGCTCCAAGGCCTTCTCCAGTTGCGCGCAGGACAACCGATATCACACCAACCTCCGGGACTTTGATGAGGACACAGCCTCCGTGACATCAGATCGATCGGAAGAAGTGTTTGACATGACAAAGGGTAACCTGTCCCTGTTGGAGAAGGCCATTGCACTAGAGTCCGAACGCGCTAAGGCAATGCGGGATAAAATGGCGGCCGAGGCTGCCAGGAGGGACGGGGTGAGGTATAACCACGAAGACCATGGCCCGCGGCATGGCTACGGCGTTGAACGTAAAGCCCGGCTTCCTGATGGCATGAAGAAGCCTTTCTACCATAAAGGTGAGTGGTTCTTTCACATAGGGATGCACAGATACCGGATCAGATATCGGGCCGATACTGACTCAAATAGCTGGATTGAATATCGGTGACAATGGTGCCGATCTATTCAATTCAACTCTGTGTTTATACACTATATACATTCTATCTGGAATTTCAATTCTTGTTTAAGTTTTGACTAATTTGTTGCTATGTTAAAAGGGTTTACAATTGAATTGTTAATTTCTGTTAATTCTGAAGATTTTTTTACCAAGTTGCTGGTGTACGATTTATTATTTTAAAGATAAATACCAATTCATTAAATGTATATCTATGTGTTTATTTGTTACATTTGTTTTACAAAGTTAGGAAAGCAATGTTTAAGTTGAAGCCTGATGTATCGACCAGGTTTCGCTATCGGGACTAAAAAAAGTCAGATCGCTGCATCCCTACCTTTAAATACAGACACGCTCCGATGCCTCCATTGGAAACCATATCTACACGAGTTTAGACATGCTTACCTCATTTAACAAGCTCAGGTAAAATGTTTGTCTGCCACTGTTTGGCTCTGCATTCTATCTATCCTGTACTGGAGACGAGACAGCCCACATGCATTCTGGGAACCTCACTATAACCCCAGGACAAGCTTTTTCAGCCAATTTGGAAATTCGCATCTCGGTAGCAGCGGGAGCGGCAGCAGCAGCTTATGTTGTTAAAATAGGCCAGCATGGAAACATCAGAGGGTAGGCTTGTCAGGCATAAGTAATGGCAATCTGCACGGCCTGTTAGGACCGCAAATCTCATCCCTGCGATGCAGCTTGGGGTAAAGCTGCCTATTTTTAAACCTGCGCAAGCACTTGGGAGAGGAAGCTACAAAACAGAGGCCTTCTGGATTTATTCTGAAGGGAACAAGGAAGTGTTTTTAGCCTTGTTTATGACCCTTATGATACCGTCCAGATTGATACTGATACCAAAGAAAGACAGATATTTATGGCTAATCATATAGTCCAAAAACTGCAGTATTCCATTAGTGGTAATTGTTATACTACTGGATGTGCAGAGACACTGCAGTGGCATTTACAGTGGTCTGATTTCAAGCTCCCTTGTTTAACTCCTAATTATTCCTCTCATCATATCCTTGACTGCAACAATATTCCGACTTAGTTAGGTTAAATAATTTCCCCCCATAAGGAAGATATCAGATGAGACCAACAAATAAGAGCACGCTAATTCACAGCAGGGTTACATTACACCTTAAATGCCACACAACTCACAGCAGGGTATATATTGCGACTTAAATGCCACACAAATGTTAATTTCCAAAGCCTTCCATGGCCCCCGTGTCTGGCTAATGTCGGAATAATGAGAGGACGCATAAGACAGTCGCGTCGCGATAACATCTTTCCCTCTGGCGAGATAGCAGCAGACACTCGTTGACCAGGGTTCCTGTGTGATTCATGAAACAGAGCATGGAGAGGGGAAAGGGGGGAACAGGAACGGGGGGGGGGGGTGCTCAGAGAGGCTCCCTAAGAGAAGCATGAGGCTGAGATGAAAATTGAACAGTATCAGAATGACCGATAACGAACGGCAGGCTAACTGACTGCACATTAATTATCCAGAGATGGTATGGTAATGGGGGCCATTTGCTATGCAAAGCGCAGACCGTCCTCAGCCACAATCAATATCCCCTGCTTTCTAATGTGCCTTCCACTTGGCTGCTCCCACTCCCTGCGATGGAAGCGCGGCGGGCAGAACACATGGGCTTCACGCATGTGTTTGTGTGTGTGGAAATTATTTCCAACATACTGTTCAAACACCGGCAGTCAATGTAATAATCTGCCCCAAAAGAAACCATTATTAACCCTCCGAGACCCACAATAGACCTGTTTTAGTCTTTTTTAGGGGGGTACAGGAGGTCTTTAGGGGGAAATAGCAGGTCAACAGTAGATGGCACATAGAAGTGGTGTACATCACCTGAAGCAGGAAACCTGAAGATTAATTTGAGATGCAGCTCAGCACTGTCTGTCAAATTGTTCTAGTCATAAATCAGAAATAAACACGAACTAATTAATTATTATTAATTATTATTATTATTTTAAATGAATTGTAAAAGGGTATAAGGGTTTAGAACATAATGATGGAAGTATATGATGGTCATCCCCATGCTCTATTATGTCTCATAAATTGTTGCAGCAATGTTTGAGTTGATACCATTTGTGACACAGATTTGGTGCTAAATTTAAGCATTTTTTACCACTGGAGAATCGATACAAATAATCAATAATCCCTCCAGAACACCACATTAAGACACAAAGACCTTGAGGAACACCAGAGAAAAAAGCCATGCTGTGATTTGGGATAAAAAACTTTTGACATTTTGAGATTTCTGCAAGAATTGTATTTTTCGGCGAATTGGATGGCGAGCACTTCTGTTGTGTAGACTGCTCAGAAACCCCCTTATTGTCAGTCCTAGCTAGGAAAAGCCATCCATCCTCTGAATGTTCTAGGTCTCTAGTTTGATCCATCCATCCTCTGAATGCTCTAGGTCTCTAGTTTGATCCATCCATCCTCTGAATGCTCTAGGTCTCTAGTTTGATCCATCCATCCTCTGAATGCTCTAGGTCTCTAGTTTGTGGCTGTAAAGTTTCATGAGGCTGTGATTATCCTAGAGGTCACCACAGGTCATTTTATACAGTGAGGTCAAGTTTCAAAAAAATGGTCTTACTACAATGAAATGTCTCCTATGGGGACTAAACATCATCACACATGAACACAGTTGGGCTCATTGGATCCACAAGAGTCTCAGCTTTACAAAGATACCCAATTTATGTAATTCTAAGACAGTTTATGGACCTCAGTATGCAGAAATATTCAAACACACCATTTTAGAATAGAAGAAAATAACATATTTATACTGCATGAAAAAACTGCATGTGATTATCATAAAGTGGGCATGTCTATAAAGGGGAGACTCGTGGGTACTCATAGAACCCATTTACATTCACATATCTGGAGGTCAGAGGTCAACGGACCCCTTTGAAAATGGCCATGCCAGTTTTTTCCTCGCTAAAGTTTAGCCTAACTTTGGAGCGTTATTTAGCCTCCTTACCGACATGGTAGCATGACATGGTTGGTTGGTAGGTTTTCTAGTTTCATATGATATCTGTAGCTTCACTCTAGCACTAAAACTGAACCTACTAGAGCATCTGAAAGACAGTAAAGTCAGGGGGTTAAGATGCCACATTTTACATGCAGACCAAGTTCTTTATCCACATGAAATGTCCCCGGCGGCAGACAGAAGAGCCAGACATGACATAGCAATATTGTACCAAACTCACATGCCCCTAACGTGACACAGATAGATGATAGCCACGGAGGATAATGAGGTGCTTTTCTCTGATGAATGAGACATGGGATTTCATTTGGTGGACTCACTTGTAACTGTATGAGTAGGTGTGCTCCATGCCACCTCTCGATTTTGTCCTTTCTCAACCCTCCTACTCCCTTCACTTGATTGCTCCTCTCTTTGCTCTTCCTCCTCAACCTCTGGTTTATTTCGGGTTGTCGGTAAGGGCCTTAGGTGGAGCTACTAAGTTACACAGGCTTGTAAAACTTTAATCAGTGGTCTGTCTTTCTGTGGCATGAGATAATAGCGGCTCCCCTGTCCACTTTGCTAATACTTGCTCTAGATAATGGTTTCTGTCACTCAAATGGCTCCAAATGGATTATACAGTCTGATACAACACTATACTCCTGTAACTCTGCTGTGAAAAGATATTAAAGGCTATTATTGCTTCGGAAATATTCATAATTTTCATTTAAAATGGTAATGTATCCTACAGGAGCCATCGCATGTTGGCTGTAAGAAGAATCCTTGACCTTGTTTGCGAGTCAAAGTGTTTTAAAGGTGGACGGCTGCAGAAACAAATGCCAGTTGGCACAGCTTGGCATCGCTGCTTTTTGGTGGTAACTCTATCTCATCATGGGTTTGGAAGAAACAGGAGAACCAGGTTTTGGGAAGGGAAAGACAATCTTCTCCGGTGTGTGTGCTTTCTGAACCCTCATCGTCACACTCAGCTCAACAAACTGTCATGTGAAGGCACGAGTGGTTTTTAATGAAGAGAAGTACGATACATTCTTAATCGAATCGAAACTGAAAGATGAAGCGTTTTTTGTTGAAGGTCACTAACACGAGAGTTTCTCAAATCTTCCCGATTTCATCACAGTAAACAAACCTCATGATCAAAATAGCTGTCAGCAAGCCAATTATTGCATTGTTGTCTTCACTCCATTACTTCAAATAAGCACAGCAATAAATAATGGCCCATAAATAAGAAAACTTCAAATTCAAATGTTTTTTGGTTGCAATAGTCAAGCGTGTAGATTCGGTTTCAGAAGTGGGGGGGGGGCACATGAAGTCAGAGGTTCTTCCACTAAAATGAAAAACAACTGAAAATACTATTTCCTGCATTTTACATATTTATATCAAACTATAAAAATAACACATTATCATTTTGCCATACTTTCTAAATTAATGGTAGTCAAATACAACAAATAGAAATGCTATGTAAATTGCCATAATATTGTATATACTTAAAATCACATTTAGTTTTCATTGATAGAGGCCATATACTTAGTCATGCATCATCACTAAAAAGAGCACATCCTTATCTAATATTTAAAGATCCCATATTGTAGAAAGTGAGATTTCATGTCTTTTATTATAAAGCAGGTCTAATACTGTGAAAGTATCAAAACGCTCAATCCACGGAGAAGTGCACACAGCCCGTATTCACAAACTGTTGTGAGGTCACAACTACACAATCACCAGTAGAAGTGCTGCTAAACTCCATGTAGTTCCTAGACAGTGAGTCTCCGGCTGCAGTGACACTATGAAGACAGCAACAGCACAGATGCAGAAGACCCGAAAACGCTGACCAATCAGAGCAGACTGGGCTTTTTTGGGAGCATTTCAGACAGAGTGTGAATACAGGTATATTCATACAGACAGTATGAGAAAAATAAAGTGTTTTTTGAACATTAAGCATGTAAACATGTTCTAGTAGAAACCCAAAATACAAGTATGAACCTGAAAATGAGCACAATATGTCCCCTTTAACTTATTGTCCTAAGTAAGATTTTGAAAAGTGAGGGAGACATACCCCCTAATAAAAATTACGCCCATAGCAGTAGGCATTGGAACATCCAAGAAATCCAGGACAGACTGACATATGTGAAATCTAACAAAACTGCACATCTTATGTTATTCAACAATCTGTTTCCTTATTGGTATAGCAGTGCGCAGCTCTCAACAGAATGTATATCAGCTTTTCCATATTTCATGTATTATCTGTTATTCACCTGTGGCACTTGAACTCCCTTGTAACTTACTTGACATCTGTGAGGTCAACCTGTTCTCACTCCCGACTCTTCAAATACCGCCGTTTGGTAAGTGTCCCTCGGCATCGGAAACCGGCGCACGGAGGCACTCTTTAGCAACGGTATGTGACGAACCGGGGCTTTCATCTAACTCCAATGTAAACCCACCCAAGGCGTTATTTGACAGTCGGAGCAAGTGACGTAGTATTAATAGTGTAAGAGTCTGCTAATAAGCAGTTACATGAGTCTTTAGACTCGTTGGTATCGTCATAACCCGTGAGTCAAGTCAGTCTTCAGTCACGCGACTCGTTGGTATCGTCAGTCCCGTGAGTCCCGTAAGTCTTTAGTTACGCGTCTCGTTGGTATCGTCAGTCCCGTCACTCCCCTAAGTCTTTAGTCACACGACTCGTTGATATCGTCAGTCCCGTGAGTCTTGAGTCACGGGACTCGCTGGTATCGTCTGTCCCGTGAGTCTTGAGTCATGCGACTCGTTGATATCGTCAGTCCCGTGAGTCTTGAGTCACGCGACTCGTTGGTATTGTCTGTCCCGTGAGTCTTAAGTCACGCGACTCGTTGGTATCGTCTGTCCCGTGAGTCACCTGACTCGTTCGTATTGTCAGTCACATGAGTCTTTAGTCATGCCACTCGTTGATATCGTCATTCCCGTGAGTCCTGTGAGTCTTTAGTCACGCCACTCGTTGATATCGTCATTCCCGTGAGTCCTGTGAGTCTTTAGTCACGCGACTCGTGAGTCTTTAGTCACGCGACTCGTTGGTATCGTCAGTACTGTGAGTCCTGTGAGTCTTTAGTCAAGCGACTCGTTGGTGTCATCTGCCCAGTGAGTCACCTGACTCGTTAGTTTTGTCAGTCACGTGAGTCTTTAGTCACCCGACTTGTTGGTATCGTCAGTCCCGTGAGTCCCGTGAGTCTTTAGCCACGCGACTCGTTGGTATTGTCAGTCCCGTGAGTCTTTAGCCACGTGATTCGTTTATATCGTCAGTCCCCTGAGTCTTTAGCCACGTGACTTGTTGGTATCGTTAGTCACGTGAGTCTTTAGTCATGTGACTCGTTAGTATCTTTAGTCCCGGGGGTCACTATAGTCGCGTGGGTTTTTAGTATTGTCAGTCCCGTGAGTCGCTAGTCAGTGAAGGTAATGTCAACCACGACCGTTTCCTAACCCTAACTAAGCCATTGTGTTGCCTAAACCTAACTTCCTGTGAAAATGGAAGTTTATTTTGAAAGGACACTACGCATGTAACAAGCTCATATTGACACGCCATCCCTAGTCCATCCCAAAGTAACGCAAGAGTGGTACCCCGTGCGTCGGTCTCCGATGCCGAGGGGCACTGGCCAGTCCCACGTGTGCTAACGTGTTGTACTGCAGTAGTACTGTAGTCCAGCATTTTGTCACGTGTGATCACCTCAGTATGACATTCTGCTTACAGACGCTTCACGTGCAGACAAGAAGGAGAGTCGGTGTCCGACACCCGGCTGCGACGGCACGGGTCACGTAACGGGCCTGTACCCCCACCATCGGAGTCTATCCGGCTGTCCGCACAAAGACAGGGTGCCACCAGAAAGTAAGCACAAACCAGCCAAACACCGGTTTGGCTTTTTTACCCAACCTGTGTCCTTCATGTTCTTTTGATGTTCAGGGATCGGCATGTTTCCCGCGATCACTGCTGCGTCTGGCTCGTCGTGTTTGCTGTGTACTTGCTGTCATGGGACTGTGTTTGATATTTCAGTCGGGCGGGGGGGTACAGTGAGTGGTCAGATGGGTCACAGCTGCACTCCTCTTGTGACCTTTTGCATGGGGCCGTGGTTTTGCTTGCGGATTGCCTGCCTAGTGTGCCGTGGTGATGAGGTGGGAAATGAAGCCTTGGTGATGCGCAAATAATGGCGAGCAGCAATTTGTGGGAGGGTCAAGAGCTGTCAATCAGTGACTTACTTGACTGCATGAGACTTTCTCCTCCACTAGATTGACTGACAGTGATTAAGAGCATATGATAATCCCATCCACTGTTGTTGGTTTCATCATTGTAGGGGTTGCATGCTTCTTCACAGCATGGTTTATTATTGAGTGTGTGACTGATAGGAAAAGGTTAAATGCCATGCTTTTGTATTTCATCAATTTGTGCAGCGTTTTAATGTTAATCGAGTATGAACATTTTTTTTTTTTTTTTTTTTCACAAAAACTTGAAAATGCTCACAGACCTTGATAACACTGAGCCTGCCTCAGTCACCCATGCCATAAACCCCATTCATTTATTTGTATTCCTTGCTCAATTAAGTTCCGTTGAATAGAAAGGCTGGATCATATCTCTAAGCCACGGATCAAGTGAAGTGGCAATAAACATTAGCCTTGAATGAATAGTGAGTTTTCCCTTTCAAGATTTCACCCCGGCTATTTAGTCTCATTCACCTTGTGCAAACTTCTCAATAAAAGCCCATTTACACGTTTCATTGACTGCAGCGTGAAAATCAAGTTATGATCGGTCATGACCCAGACTGCAATCAAAATAAAAGAGGGTTTTAATAATGGCAAAGAAATTAGTTGCCATTAAAGCCAAGCTTGTAAAGACCAGCAGTGTCACAGATGACTCTTGTTCTGCGGAGCGCTGCTCACACGAAGGTCTCTAACCTGAGATGTCTCCCAGAAATGTGAAATGACTCCGAGCAGTTGACCTTGTCTGGGATCAAGAGCCCCAAAATGGAATTTGGAATGGGTTTGAATTGATTGTTACTGGAGATTTTGGAATACGATGTCTCTGTTCCTCCTCCTGTGCCTTGCTTTGTGTTGATCGGGCTGACTTTTTGGGGAAATGATACCGCTAATACTGCACAGGATGCTTTGGATCACAAAAAGTTATCTTCTTAATCTTTGTGGCATCTTCATCATCTTCTTCCCAGACTTCAAAAGGATACTTTAGAGTGAAACACACAATCACAGTCGTGTTGCTGTTAAAAGGTGACCTGCTTTAGGTGGCTTGAGTATTGAGAATTGCATAGTTTTTTGCCCCTGGGAATATTGACATTTTCACCCCAGGCGGAAAGCCATTGTTAGGGTTCAATATCTTCAGACACATAACTCCTACAGCCATGACATTTAGTAGGGGCACAGACTAAATGCTGTACAACAGATCCAAATGATTGAAAGACACAAGCAGGTGTCATATTTTTCATTACTTGCCCTTGAAAACAAAAAAAAGTGCAAAATGGGTGGCTTTGGAGCCCCTGGCAGTCCCCCAAAGTATATACATATTGACGTTTCAATATTTTCTGCTAAAAAAAGTTTTTGATTGACTGTTTTGTCAAATTTTAGGGGCTCTAACATAAACAGAATCCAAGATAGGGCCTTGTGTGCTTTGATTCATTTTGCATGTCGTTAACACAGGAGTCATAATTTCAACCCAGTTACCAGAAAAAATGTTGGCATTTTACATTTCTGCAAACAACAAGAGGTTGAATGTCGACGTTTCAGAACTAAAAATAAGTTTCATAAATGCGTTTCATATCAGCCTCGTATCACACTTGCAGAAACACACAATGCCACATGGTTAACATTGTGAAATGACTGGTTAGGTTTAGACAACAAAACTACTTAAATTAAGGTTCGGGAAAAGGTCATGATTTTTGTTCAAATAATAGCTTAACAATGTAACATTGTAACGTAACATCGCAACGTAACGTAACATCGTAACATCATAAAAACAACACAGTAACGCAACACTGTAACGTAACACTGTAACGTAACACTGTAACGTAACACCGTAACGTAACACCGTAACGTAACACCGTACTATAACATGGTTACATAACATGGTAACGTAACATGGTAACAGAACATGGTAACGTAACATGGTAACGTAACATCGTAACGACATCGCAACGTAACATCGTTCTCGCTCTTTATACTTGTTATTATAACACGTTACTTTCAATAACGTCACTTGCGCTGCCCTTGCTAGTGTTAATGAAAACTCAACCCTTAGCATTTGCTCTGGGTTTTCTTCACCACTGTTTTGGAAGAAGGAAATAACGGGAGTAACAGACGAAAAAGCTTTGAAAGTATTTTCTTTCAAATAAGTGCTGTGCAGTGGATCTAATTTATGCCGATTTGAAGAGTGGTTCGTGTGGATTTCGAAAAGTAACTTTAAAGTGTTAAATTTGTGAACAGAATTTGGTGTGGTGGTAGGTGAGTGTTTAATTGGGTTGGTAAAACTCTTCACAGAAAGAAAGAGAATAAGCATGTCTCTCAAAATGTTGAATTCAAATTATTCAAATGATTTATTTTAGTAATTCATTTTTTATGGATGAATCACATGTTTAAATGTTATTTTTATATCTAACAATATAACTATAATTATAACATACAACATCAAACACAAGTTTAACACTACAATTTGTCAAAAAACACATCTTATTGGGTACCCACTCAAATGACCACCTGTGGGTCCCGGGACTCACTACATTGAAATCCTATCAACATCACTGGGCAAGTCTCTCCCCCCTATTAACACATTTGCTGTACTGAATGGACAATGTATTATTAATGGGGTGGCTTCATTTAATTGGCAAATCACACAGCGCAACCAGACTGTTCCTTGGGAAATGTGAAAAATGACGATTAAATTATATCTCAAATTCATGAATTCCCATTCCTGTTTGCTCATTGTGGCTCTTTTCTGTAGAATGCTAAAATATTTAATCAGCTCACATGGGAGTCTTTGTTTTTGTCTTTAAAGTGAATTACCTTTGTAACATGCAAGGAGCCTCATTGCTTCCTTGTATTGTTCTTTTCCCCAGCTCCCCTATAGTTCTATCTGTGCCCACTGAATCAGGCCCGCTGCTTTCATTCCTTGCCATTCTATCTGTGTCTTTGCAGAGGGCAGGGCAAAACTGGGATATGCATAATGTATTGGCTTGTGGCATGTCGAGGTGGCAGGCTTTGTCCAATTACCTGCACAGAGCGGCAATTAGTATGTAAGGGAAGGAGGATGATGAGGGGTTAAAGTTTAAGGGGGTGATAATGATGAAGCTAGTGCCGATGGGGTTTGGCCCTGCGCGCCACTGATTTGGAGACGACCCTTCCTCGCGCCTGCGCCCGCGGTGCTCCGACGGCTCCTCTCGGACAGCCATAGATCATTAATCTAATTGGCTGGTTGCCGAGGGGATCTGAGACAGTTATGGACTGTTTTAATGGTAAATGGTATTGAAGACTGCGCTATCTACCCTAACAACGCGCGGATGATAACAAAGCCCAGTCTATCAAGGAGCTGTATTCCACGTGTCTGCTTCTGCCATTGATTTCAAGGCTTGTGTTTTGCATGATTGCTAGCTGTTGGTCGCTCTGCTCCCTGCATGCCCAAAATTTCCCCTCCATTCCTGTCTCTTGGCAGCTTTGTCCTGTTAAACTTAAATGACATCTTTTTATTCATGACTGTCCCTATTCTATGAATACTAATTTGAAAGGCTGGATAAGTGGAAGCAATATGGTGGGAAACCTCGCCTGCCCTCTCAAACTAGTGTTCATTAAAATGAAGAAGAGGTCATTTGGGTTCACACAGGCTCATTTCTTAATGATGTTTATAATGCCAAGCTCCTCACACACTAATAGAGCTGATGCGTGATTGTAAGGGGCTCCTAACCTTCCCTGTCTTTCACTCCTGTCTCCTGTCGGCGTGAAGTTGTGGCTATGTATGAGAATGTTCTTAAGTGTCCTACGCCTGGCTGCACGGGACGTGGCCATGTCAATAGCAACAGAAACTCCCACAGAAGGTAAGTGACAGCCTGCCCATATGAAACCGGCACTGTCCATGTTGCACCCTCCTTTTTTCACCCTGGGACTTTTTTTTTTTATTGATGTATTGTTCTGAAATCATTTTTTCATCCTCAGTTTTTTTTTCATGTCATCTCTTTACTTTAGTAGTTTAGTTATTGTTGAACTAGGGCTGTCAATCAAAAAAAATAGTTAATCGCGATTAATTGCAAATTAATCACAAATTTTGTATCTGTTCAAAGTGAACCTTAAAGGGAGATTTGTCAAGTATTCAATACTCTTATCAACATGGGAGTGGGCAAATATGCTGCTTTATGCAAATGTATGTATATATTTAATATTGGAAATCAATTAATAACACAAAACAATGACAGATACTGATCCAGAAACCCTCACAGGTACTGCATTTAGCATAAAACAATATGCTCCAATCATAACAGGGCAAACTGCAGCCCAACAGGCAACAACAGCTGTCAGTGTATCAGTGTGCTGACTTGACTATGACTTGCCCCAAACTGCATGTGATTATCATAAAGTGGGCATGTCTGTAAAGGGGAGACTCGTGGGTACCCATAGAACCCATTTACATTCACTGATCTGGAGGTCAGAGGTCAAGGGACCCCTTTGAAAATGGCCATGACAGTTTTTCCTCGCCAAAATTTAACGCAACTTTGGAGCGTTATTTAACCTCCTTCTCGGCTAGTATGACATGGTGGGTACCAATGGATTCCTTGGGTTCCTTACTATCACTCTAACTTTAAAACTGAGCCTGCTACAACCTAAAAATTGCAAGTTTTGTTAATGCGTTAAAGAAATTAGTGGCGTTAAAACAAATTTGCGTTAACGTGTTATTATCGCGTTAACTTTGACAGCCCTGCGTTGAACACGTTCTTTTTGTCTTTGCAACACTTTATTTTCGGTGTGTGGATAAGTACAATCTTGTTGGGTAGACGGGAATAATTAAAGTAGTTCAGCTGCTTAACAATCCCACAGTGTAACCGAGACTGATTAGAATGCAGCAATTCACACCTTCCGCAGCATAAATCATTTATCAGCTCGTGGCGAAAAATGGCATCTATCAGGTGCAGGTTCGGAGGGAGGAAACTGAAATAGCAGGGCGCCGTTGCCAGTGCTGTCAGACGGGGCGAGGTGACAGTGAAAGAGGAGTGTCACCCACAGCAGATGCTCAGGGAGTCGGGCATAGCAGCAGCCATTAGCACCTTTCTGCCACTCAGCCAGGGTGACAGGAGAGGTGCAGACCTGGGAGGACCAGAATGCCTCAGTGCTGGACTCAGTGACACGGCTGCAGCGCAAAATAGGCACGCACAGTAAACTTTCACTTCTACTAGAAAGAGCTAATGTAAACCTCCATATACTAGCGCACACTTCCCAACCTGATACACACACTCTCCTACCTGCACACAGTCATGCACGTCTGATGACAGGTGCTCACGAACACAGCTCTATACTGGCTTCAGGCCATTGTCAAAGATAATTTTTTCAGCGCGGCCCGGCATACTGCCGTTGACAGACTGGATGGAGAATGATCGGGGTTAAGGATAACAACATGGACTTTTGTCACATTTGGTCAGTTAGTTGTCAGGAGGAAGTTTTACAGCCGCCAATGCTATTGGAACATAATGGAGGTGGAGATCCCGAGTGTATGTGAGAGTGTGTATTGTCAGCATGTGTTTGAAGGAAATAAATGTACATTTTTTTATGTGCATTTGTCCATATGGGAATATTTATTATGAGAATTATTTCAAGCTGTTCAACCAGAAACATGCTGTTGCCAATTGTGTTATTATTTTAAGTGTTAAAGGTATTGGCAGAAGTGGAAAATTATATTAATAAGTATGTTTTCTCTGGTGTCTAATCACCTGATAATTAGAGTTGTTGTATTTTCGTTCTCTTAGAATGAGCCGTTTATGTCTACATAGGCAGCGGGTCCTCTTCACAGAGTTCGCCATGTTGCACCACCATGTTTCTACAGTAGCCCAGAACGGACAAACCAAACTCTGTTAACTTTTCCTGCTTGGGCCGGAGTCGATAACGTTACTCGCTCCCGTCGCCGCCGCTCTCTCTTTCTTGCTTCACCACTCACTTCCCACATACACACAAACTCTCTACGCACTGGCTCTGCTCCAAATGGCTCTAATGAGGGACATCGCGTTTTTGGCCACCGTAGCTCTCCAAAACGCTTGGCACACGGGAAAGCTTCAATTGATTGCAATCTCTCACATCACCGCTAGATTCCGCCAGATCCTACACACTGGATCTTTAAAACAAAGTACGATGGCCGACAAGGGCAAATGCGCTGCAGCAGTCCAAAACAATGCCAATTCAAAAGACATAAATATCCAAAAACAAATACAATGGAAATGTGCTGCAAATGAAAAAGAGTGCTGCAGAAAGCCAAAACAAATACATTGACAGCAAACATGCTGCAAATATAGAAACGATGCAAAGTAAAAAAACGCACAAACCCCAAAAACAAATGCAATAGAAAAACGCTGCATATCTAGTCAGTTTCTGCATACGAAGAAAAGTGTAAAAGAGTAAACAGGCGATAAAAAGCTATGTGTTCTTTTTACATCCGTCCTTTTAGTCTTTTACAATATTATAAAAGAGCAACAGATTTACGTGACTATTGTAAAGATTCCATTTTTCTTTCCGCTTCAAAAACAATAGCAAAACTGAGCGCGCCCCCTACAGGCCTGGAGAACTTCCGTTGTATTGACTGGATATGCAACATTTTTCTGTTGCATTTGTTTTTGGAGTTTGTGTGTTTTAAAATTTGTATCGTTTCTGTATTTACAGCGAATTTGCTGTTAATGCGTTTATTTTGACTTCCTGCTAATGCTGTCACAGTGAAGGAATTTCATCTGCAGCGATAATGATTGGTTCAACAGTGCATTATGCGGTATTATTGCCAATTAGTTTTTTGCAAATCGCTTAATTTATCCTGATTTTAGTGCTATATAAATAAGCTTTATTGTTTGGCTATTGTTAGGTATTTTTTTGCTTTTTAAATGACAAAGATGACATTTTTAAAATTAATGAAATACTTTATTGTTAAATGGTTGCGTCTGTCTGCTATGATACAGAATATCCGCAATAGTAAAAATGTCCACACAAGGTAGAATACTTGCTTGGATATATGCGAAATATTCGGCGCTTCCATTGGAACGAATTTAAAATGAAAAAATGTGAACATAGCAGTTGTGGCGGTTGCTTTCCATCCCGTGCGGTTTGCTTGTCAATAGCGCGGTATTGCAATATTGCGGTTATTGCGACAGCCCTAATTTTTGCAGCACGTTTTTTTCATTTGCAGCACGTTTCTGTTGTTGTATTTGTTTTGAGATTTTCACATGTGTTTTTGAATGTAGCACGTTTCTCCTAATGGGAATGTTTTGGGCCCTCTTGGGCCACCGTACAAAGTGATGAAAATGAATGATTTTGCATTTTAAGCGAATTCTTTTCGAACTATAAACAGGCAGATATGTACTGGCTGGCAAGTGCTCTAACAAGTCAAACATTTTACAGCATGTGCATTCAATGTAACATTAACACTTATCAAAATGTGTCTCAGATGCATGTTCCAATATGGCTTTCTCATTTTCAGTCTGTCAGGATGTCCCATTGCTGCAGCCGAGAAGCTGGCCAAAGCCCAGGAGAAGCACCAGGGCTGCGACGCCCCCAAGTCCAACCAGGCCTCGGACCGAGTCCTAAGGTAGTATTCACTCTTCACTTTCATATACATTACGGAGGTTGGGGGTAGAAAAATATGCGATGGAAAGCACATAGCAAACATGTCGTTCTACAGCTTCTAGTGCATATTTAATATGTGGCCTATGGTCACAAGGTGTTGGGTGTAAAATAAGTGCATTTTGTGATAAGGTGTGCTGACTGTAATCTGATATAACACTTAGCACGTAGAGAAGTGTTATCAGTCATGTTGGAATGTTTTGTTCTTTTTTCCCCCTGCATTCTGTGAAGCTATTGAGTCTCCCCTTTTTGTTTTATGTTTATGTTCTCCTGTCCCCAGAGAATACTTCCAAGAGGCTGCATGTTATTTCTGAGCTCACTATTGAAGGCAAATCGTTTTATTAGATTCTGACAAAATTGGCCTCATTTGTCATAGCGAAGGCAGAGCTTTTTCAACGAGAGTTTCTTTGATAGTCATGAAAATGCTATGATGAAAAGTCATGAGTAATTGTACATTTTATATTTATATCTAACTGAACATCAACAGCTTACATTTCATTTCTTCCTGGTCTTAGATTGAGGATTTAAATGCATATCAAATGATGAAAGCACATCAGAAGTATGCAAGCGCAATAAAAGAAATGTAGAAATTCAATTTTGACCATTTTTTATTGACTAGACATGAAAAACACTTGTAGCAGAGTTATTTTTTTGTAAAGCAAGAGGAAGAAAACCTCCATGCTATGGTGTATAATAAGGATGCCCCACACCTCTACCATCTACCAGCATCATCTTCCATATTCTAATCCTGGAGTATTCCCATAACACTCTGCCCCTTCCCTTGCATCTGCCCATTTTTTAACCAAACCCCAAGTTCCCTCTCCTTCCCCTGGGCAATATTGAATGCCTCGGTCCAACTTCCACCCCCTCGTCATTTATTTTCCAGGCCTATGTGCTTTGTCAAACAACTGGACTATCCACAGTATGGTTACAAGAACAATGTTTCCACCAGCACGCCCCGCTCCAACCTGGCCAAGGAGCTGGAGAAGTACTCCAAGACCAGCTTCGACTACAGCGCCTTCGATGGCAGTAACAACCACCAAGTGTACGGGAAACGGGCCATCGCACCCAAAGTTCACGGACAAAGAGACAGCTCCCCCAAAGGATATGACGGTACAATTTTATGTCAACGTCTTCATTTCTCCCACGGTGAATTTACTGTTTTAATAGTTGTTAAAACAAGATGGAGTGCACACTAGGGCTGTCAAAGTTAACGCGATAATAACACGTTAACACAAATTTGTTTTAACGCCACTAATTTCTTTAAAGGTCCCATATTGTAAAAAGTACGATTTTCATGTCTTTTATATTATAAAGCAGGTTTAAGTGCCATATAAATACTGTTTAAGTATTGAAGCGTTCAATATACAGAGAAATACACACAGCCCGTATTCAGAAATTGTGCGTTTGAAACAAGCCGATTTCTACATAAATCTACAATATTTAGACAATTACACAGTTTTAGACATAAACATTCTAAATGTGTCCCAGTTTATTCCTGCTTGCAGTGTATGCGAACAACATCAGCTGACAGGAGGTAAACATGGACCCAAGCTGTTGCCTAGCAACGCAATTCTGTTGCAATTGCAATTCCATTGAATTCTACTAAAACGGAGCATTTCAGGCAGAGGGTAAATACAGGTATATTCAGGCAGACAGTATGAGGAAAATAAAGTTGTTTTTTAACATTACAGCATGTAAACGTGTTCTAGTAGAAACACAAAATACAAATATGAACCTGAAAATGAGCACGATATGGGACCTTTTAGGCATTAAAGCTGAAGTAGACAGATTGGAGCAAATATGATTAAAAAAAGTTATTTTTATAAAACGATCGCTATATCGTGACAGTAGAACATGAAAAAGATAACCTGGAAAAAAATCATGTGTCTCTGTGTCATCCTGTGTCCTCTGGTGCTCCTAACGGCATCTGCAAGATTTCACAGACCGGAGGAAAACAAGCAGTCAGAGCTGATCTGAGGTCTGCTGTCAATCTGCCGTCTATGAGAGCCATCTGTCAATCAATCGCAAACTCCGACCAAACAGTGAAACTAGGCAGCGCTGATTAAATATGAATCGATATTCTGTTACTGTAATGTCTATTTCTCTCTTCAGATGTTCTCAGAATCATCTTGTAGTGCACGGTTTTAGCTGTAAAATTAGAAAGTTTGTGACGCCGCCGCCATGAAATCTGGTGAAGGAACGCCAAGTTCCGGTCACATGACCGGAGCACAGCCAATAGGAACACTTTCTCTCTGAAATGACCTGTGATTGGTCAAAGTCTCCCGTCACAGGCTAGATTTTCTAAAGCCTGAAAACAGAGCCATGAGGAGGAGCAGAAGTCTACTTTTCTCTCAGAACACTTGAATTACAATATGCTGAAAGGATTTTTGCCCAAATATGCCAAAAAATACTGCCTACTGAAGCTTTAATGCAACTTGCGATTTTTAGGTTGTAGGTTAAATAACGCTTCAAACTTACACTAAATTTTGGTGAGGAAAAACTGGCATGGCCATTTTCAAAGGGGTCCCTTGACCTCTGACCTCCAGATATGTGAATGTAAATGGGTTCTATGGGTACCCACGAGTCTCCCCTTTACAGACATGCCCACTTTATGATAATCACATGCAGTTTGGGGCAAGTCATAGTCAAGTCAACACACTGACAGCTGTTATTGCCTGTTGGGCTGCAGTTTGCCATGTTATGATTTGAGCATATTTTTTTTATGCTGTGAGGGTTTCTGGACAATATCTGTCATTGTTTTGTGTTGTTCATTAATTTCCAGGTACATTTCGAACAGATTAAAAGTGTGTGAATAATATGTGATTAACTGCGATTAAATATTTTAATCAATTTAGTTTAGTTTATTAGAATCCCCATTAGTTGACGCCATGATGCCAGCTAGTCTTCCTGGGGTCCGACACAGAAATCACAAACAATTTTATATATTAAATACATTCAAACATCACAAAAAAAAAAAATTGACAGACCTAGTGCACACTTAACACTATGAAAAGATTCCTTTGAGCTGTATCAAGCAGGAACATTTCAGGGTCGCAAAACTATTTTGTGGGATTTTCTGATGCGGCATATTATTTTAAATTTAGATAAGAGTGTCAATTATATTACTAAACCTAATAGAACTTTCTTTCAGGCCTATATTTTATGCATCTAAAATCTATAAAAGTCTGGCAGGCTTGCAGGGTCTAAAAAACACACTTCATCAGGCATATACTGCTGGTTAAACCCACCTAAACTTAATTTACTCACCTTTATGAATGGAAAAATAATTTACCTGGGTTTTATGGCAAGTAAATATGGAGGATAGAACCTGCCAAAATCAAAATAAATGAATACGTAAATAAATGACTTGACAAATAAATAAATAAATAAATATGCCATTAAATGCGGCAAAAATAATATTAAGAGTAAATGTAGCCATGAATTAATTGGTAAAATGTGACAAATTGATATTTCAGTTTTTAATTTGCTTCCTTATTTATTCATATTTGTATTATTTTCCCTTTATTTATTTATATATTTATTTTATTATTTATTATCACATTGAGTGACAGCCCCCTCATTTGCATAATGACGTAGAAATGCATAAGGAAATGTAAAAAGAATTGTGTAAAGAATAGAATACAGAAATAAATGTAATGGTAAAAGTATGGGGAAATAAATAAAGGGGGAAATGCAAGGGGGAAATCATGCATATATATAAATAAATACCTATGTTTAAAAATAAATATAAAATAAATGAAAAGGGAATTAATACAAAGATAAATAAATAAAGAAGCAAATAAAAAAAAAATCAATTTATGTCATATTGTATAAATTAATTAATGGCTATATTTGTTTTTAATATATTGTTTTTTTCTACATTTAATGATATATTTATTTATTTAGTCATTTATTTTTTTTATTTTGGCAGTTTCCATCCTCCATAGATAAAGCCATATAATATATCATTGTAAGTATAGTAGCAAAATGCATTCAGCCCTCTTTTCGTTTTGAATTTCTTTAATTTGACCCGCAGCCAAACGCTACTGCAAGACGTCCAGCTCGGCCAGCAGCACCACCAGCACCTACGCTCCCAGCAGTAGCAGCAGCAGTCTGAGCTGTGGAGGTGGAGGAGGGGGCGCCGGAGGAGGCAGAGGGGGCGGGGGCAGCAGCGCCAGCAGCACCTGCAGCAAGAGCAGCTTCGACTACAGTCACGACATGGAGGCGGCCCACATGGCGGCCACGGCCATCCTCAACCTGTCCACGCGCTGCCGGGAGATGCCCCACGGCATGGGGGCGAAGCCACAGGACCTGTGCTCGCAGGTAGGAGGGATCATTTCATGTCGTACATTCTGTCACCGAAATGACAAAAAACAAAATGACATCAACAGATGTGTTGTGGTGAGTTTTTGGTTTGGTTGAGCAGGGCACTCTTATTTTTTTAAATGACAGGAAGTTACAAACATCCCCTGATTTGACACTGCAGCCTCACATGACTCCACTATATATTCACTTCACCTTTGTAAGACTTTGGCCTCCTGCTGCAGTCACAACAGAGTCCACTGACAGATTATCTCTGAGCTTCCTTCATTATACTAATGCTGGCAGTGAGAACTGACAAAGAGAGGGAGATTTCAGCTGCTCACACCATACGTACACGTACACACACATTCCGTTAAAGACCCAGGCTGTGTCTTACACTCAGGGCTCAGCAGGGCTGTTTTTTATTTTCCATCTGGGGATCAGATAGGAGCGGGACGAAGCGCCGTTTGACACAGCGTGAGCCCAGTGTGTCATTTCTGAGGAGATAAGGTGACGGTGTTTCCGTATTATCTGTGCCCAGATGCTGAGCTGGAAAATGGGGGCCAGAAAGAGAGCGCACAGCGGAGGGCTAATGCTGGCTTAATGCTAATGTTGACAGCAGAGGCTGCCAGAGAACGAGAGCAAGGGTGAGAGAATTGAAAATAAAGAAAGAGAGCAAAGGAAGCCTTTTTGGTGGGAGGTTTCTAAATGTCACAGTACAGAAGGTGAAGAGAGGAGGATACAGGAGAGAGAGGAAAGAGAGGATGACAGCAGAGGAAAGTATGAAAGCCAAAAGCAACGTACTTCCAAAGAAAAGTGGAACGGAATAAAGTTGGCGGGAACAAACGCCTGAAGCAGTCAGGACTTCCTCTGGTCCTACCTCATTTCATTGTCTGTCCTTCTCCTGCTTCAGGGCCAGACAGGCAGGATGCTCTCAGGGCAGGATGGGAAGACGGGAGACTTCACAGGCTTTTTTTTCTTCTTCTTCTTCCTCTTTCATCTCAACACCTCACCTCGTGGCACACACTGTTCCTTTCTATGTCTGAATGAAACTTCACACACACATCTATTCTCGCCTCCTTGTTTCTTCAGCCTGTCTATCCGTCTGTTTCTCTGTCTCAGTCTGCTCCTTGAATTTATTCAACCAAAGTGTCATTTTCTCCTCTACACCCCCGAGATTGTTTCATTTGAATAACCCCCGAATCAACACTCATTCTACCTCCTACCACCACTCCAAATACCATTCTCAATTTCACACTTTAAAGTTGGTCTAAATATTTACCACTTACTTTTCCAAAAATATATCACTTACTTTTCCAAATATTTATTCATTTCTTTCCCAAATATTTCTTAGTTACTTTTCCAAGTATTTATCAGTTACTTCTCCAAATATTTATTCATTTCTTTCCCAAATATTTCTTAGTTACTTTTCCAAGTATTTATCAGTTACTTTTCCAAATATTTATTAGTTACTTTTCCAAATATTTATCAGTTGCTTTTCTAAATATTTATCAGTTACTTCTCCAAATATTTATTAGTTACTTTTCTAAATATTTATCAATTCATTTTCTAAATATTTACTTTACTTTTCATTGCATTTTGTTCACCTCATGTAGCCTTTATTAAGTGTATATTTAACATGGTCATGTTTCTTGAAAGAAATAAACTGACAGAGAGAAAAACAAAGAGAAAAACGGGTTATAAACTAACACCGTGTCCTAACTGAATGCAAGCGTCCGACTATCGCGCCGCATCGGACGCTCTTTGTCCACACTGAATCCGTTAAATCAGCACATCTGTTACGTCATGTAAATAAACCACGTAAAAAAAAAAATGGACTTGGACTTATATAGCGCTTTTCTAGTCTTCCGACCACTCAAAGCGCTTTACACTACATGTCAGTATTCACCCATTCATACACTGATAGCAGAGGCTACTAAGGTGCCAACTTTGCCCATCAGGATTTAATCTAAATACTCATTCACACACCGATGGCTATGCCTCCGGGAGCAATTTGGGGTTAAGTGTCTTGCTCAAGGACACATCGACATGTGACCCAAGCAGCCGGGGATCGAACCACCGACCTTCCGATTGGTGGACAACCTGCTCTACCCTCTGAGCCACAGCCGCCCTGCCGCCACGTATATATCAGCTGTGAGCTCCAGATCAGACTGGACACGTAACCATTTCAAAGATGGGTTAGTAATACTTGCTATCTTCCTACGTTTGCACTTTTTAATCAGAAAACACACGTTTTATTTGTGATATTTACTGATAATAACATACGATATAGCCAACAGCAGGTAGGTTGTTATCTAGTGATCTTCTCCAGCCAGCTGCCACCTTATTATGGTTTCTGTAGTGAAATGAGGAGGTAATGGAAGCTACAGATAACTCCTCAGGCACACCCTGCATCTTGCTAGTGCCAGGGTCAAAATGTGCATACAGACAAGTGCCGAGAAAAACAGGGAGTTAAACAACACATTAATCTAACAGTCTGACTGATTTCTTCATAAGCACAATTTAAATTAATAAAGACTCAATGTGGATGTTTCACTATCCAGTTGTTGTCCCTGCTCAGCCTGCTGTATAACGTAACATTAGTCCTTTGTTTTATTCCACGATACTGAACAAAATAATCCAAACAGTAGAAGAAGTAAGATGTGAGAGGAGACAGGATGCTTTCTACTCTCTTGGTCCTTTAATGCACCAGATTTGTAGGTCTACTTTCTCTCATTTTTTCTATTGAGCTAGATTTAAAAAAACACACAAACGACAAACGGAGAGGATCAAAACGAGGCTTCTTACTGAAATATTGTAGTGACGGCTCATATTTCCCAGAGTTTCCATAGTTGTCTCTTTGCGCTGTGTGTTCGTGTTTTATTTTAACCATTAGTGAGGTGGCTGTTATATTTTTTGACAGGTAGCTCGTAATAAAGTTTCACTAGTGAACGCTACGCATATACAGTAACTGCGAGTGTCAATGCCTGTGCTAAAAGTGTCAATAATCAAGTTAATATCTTCATTTACATCCAGGACAACTGACCCGGTTTTCTCGGCTCATTCAATCTAAACTAATCAGCTGTTCCTCTCAATATGAGTGACAGGAAAAAATAGGAACCGTGTATCCGATGGAAGCTCAGACAAAACGTGGCGCCGCTCCGTGTTGCTCGCGGCCAGTTGGGACCCTCCAATAGAAAACAATGTAATCAAACCCAAGTACATGTCCCAGTTGTTTCCTAAATGCAAAACTATCACTGTTTTGTGCTGTATTTTGCATTGCAGTGTTAAGTCCTTCCATTACCAAACTGTATGACTTAATCTTACTTCTAGCCTGGCTGTAAAAGTATTTCAGTTTAGTTTTTTGTCAGGAGAGAATTCAGCTGAGGGGGCACAGTGACCTTTTTGGACGGGCCTGGACCCCCATTGCCCACCCCTAACGCCGCCGCTGCATCTGTTGCTCCGGTTATTTCCTTCTTCCAAAACAGGGGTGAAGAACACCAGGAGTTGAGTTGAGTTTTCATGAATTATGACTGGTGTGTTTACTGCATGCCAAATTAATCAGAGCACACAAGGCCAAATATGACCAGTTGCTGACAAGCAATGTAGCGTTTAAAAGGTTATTTTATAAACAGTTTTTTTAAACACCTATGCACTTTTAAAAGTGCTAAGAAAATATATTAACAACTGGCTAACAAGTACAACGTTTGAAACCTTCAGCCCTAGAGAAGCTGCATTTCCCTGAGAAAAGGTACAACAATTTGTCCAAATAAAATAAGAATACTGGTGTCAGCATACTACATAAATATCAGGCATCCATGAATGTTTGTTAAGTTGGGAAAACAGCTTGATTTAAGAGAAATTGAGCCGTCCTTCTCAAGAATCCATGAAGAAATGTTGAGCACAGTGAGAGAAAGAACCAATAGAGAGGAGGACAGGCCAGAGAGGAGGACAGGACATGATGCTGGTTTTATTTTAAGACCTGGAATAGGTGGGCAGAAGTAATGTGGCGAGAATTCACATGTGACCTCTCACGCTCTGGCCTTCTTCCTCCCAGCATCTCCATGGCAACATAGGTCAGGGGTTACGGGAGGGCCAGAGCGAGAAGGGGTGGTCTCTAATGAAGGAGGTGGGGTGCATCCTCACGTATCATCCTCGTTAATTCAATATGAAGGGGTGGGTCATGTTAATTAGACGCTGACATACAATACAATGGCTGACAAGGAGAGGGCGGTCCACTGAGCATATTCACGAGGACAAGAGGAGTTGTGGCAACACACGATGAGGCATGTGTGCCATTGGATCTATTCCTCAGCAACGTGACCTTTATTTTACAAAGACTGTTTCTATTGTTCTTACAGTCCTTTACTCATTACTCATCCTCTGCCTCCTCCTAGCCAAACCTACTATTAAACTTTTACTGAAGTTTTAATAGTGAGCGTGTGTGTTGATAGAAGCAGACATCTACATCATGGTATGGAAGCCCATAGGGGACTTCATTAAAATGATAATGTAAACTTAAAAATTAAAATGTAATTCCACAATAGCATTATAATTTCCCATACTGTATATGTATGTGTTAGTTGAGTAAAAATGCAATAATCCCATTTTAGTTTTCACAGATTCATATGGGTGTTCTATGACCATATTAAAATGAAAAGAACAAAATGAAAAAGTAAAAACAAAGAAAATGAAATGTCAAATGCGTTTTCATTTCAATTTTGACTTAAACATTGCTTGCATAAGTGGAAAATCAAGGTACATTGTTTATATTGAATTTCAATTTTCAAATTTGAATCAACATTTGAATATTGTCCACTGTACGGTGGGGTACGACTTTGAAAATTAAATGCCAAACAGCTTTTGCATTTTAATTTTAATATTGTAATAGAACGCCCATATGTATGTAAAAATGGAAAATGAAAATTGGATTATGGTATTTTTATTTTTACTAGGGCTGTCAATCAATTAAATATTTAATCGCAAATTTGTATCTGTTCAAAATGTACTGTACCTTAAAGGGAGATTTGTCAAGTATTTAATACTCTTATCAACATGGGTGGAGGGCAAATGTATGTACTCGGAGACTCGTGGGTACCCACAGAACCCATTTTCATTCACATATCCCACACATACCACATACCCCAGTATGCAGAAATATTCAAACACACCATTTTAGAATAGGAGACAATAACACATTTATACTGCATGAAAAAAACTGCATGTGATTATCATAAAGTGGGCATGTCTGTAAAGGGGAGACTCGTGGGTACTCATAGAACCCATTTACATTCACATATCTGGAGGTCAGAGGTCAAAGGACCCCTTTGAAAATGGCCATGCCAGTTTTTCCACACCAAAATTTAGCCTAAATTTGGAGCATTATTTAGCTTCTTTCGTGACAAGCTAGTATGACATGGTTGATACCAATGGATTCTTTAGGTTTTCTAGTTTCATATGATGCCAATACCTTCATGCTAGCTTTAAAACTGAGCCTGCTACAACGCAAGTTATTTTATTGCTTTAAAGAAATTAATGGCGTTAAAACAAATTGAACGAGTTATTATCGGTTAACTTTGACAGCCCTAGTACAAATGAAAATGAAAATTGGGTTTATTGCATTTTTATTTTAATTTTGCACTAATAACACACACATTTGTGGAAAATTATAATGCTATTGTGCAATTACATTTTCATTTTCACGTTTACATTATCATTATAATAAAGTCTGCTCTTCTAAAGGTGCTCTTCTAAAAACTCAGTTTGTGTTGTGTCTGCTCAGCCTTATAGGGCACAGTCTTTGTATTTAGCACCCCATCATCTCTGTGTTTGTCTTGCATGATTCCCAACTTTTTTATAGTACATTTTATTATTCATAGTTAGATATTTTTCTCCACTAATTACCCAGCAGTGATAGTGTTTCTCTCGGTCCCAAATCTATCACACCCCCCACCCCCCACCCCCGTCCGTTTGAGTCAACGTGCGTCACAGAGGTTTTGGCTTCAGACACCAGGAAAATCCACCCCTAGGGACACTGTCGGCTGGAATCAGCATTAGAGCGGGCTTTCCTACTCATGAAAGGAAGCAAGGAGGATGAGGAGGAGATGAGAAAAGGGAGTCAGAGAGAGCAAGGACACAAACATGCATATGCCTACCAAAACATAAATCTGGTACATACAGTATGTGCCAGATGTAGATTAAGGAAAAGGATACATAGATACAAGCCTGCATTCAGGAGGACTGCTTAAGCCAGCAGTCAGTCTTGTTGGCTGTGGCCCACTTTGTCCCAGAACACAGTAGAGTTCTGCCTCTATTTTTGGGATTGCAGCAGTCTAGTTCCAGCCACTGCTGCTCATCACTGCTCTCAACCCCACCCCTAACCCTCAGCCACCCCCCCCCCCCCCCCCCCCCCCCCCGTGATGTCCACTCACATTAGGCTCACACGCAACACAAAGTCATGCACACACACCCTTCTGACTGCACAGAACACAGTATAGTGGGATGGAAGGAGAGAGAGAGAGAAAGAAAAGGAGGGTTTTGCACTTGTCCTTGAGTTGTGATGACCTCTCCTTCTTTTGACCCTCTTCTGAGTGTCGCACTACATTGCTACTGTACACCGCGAGCGCCTAATGTTTCATCCCAGTCAGACAAAAAAACAAATTGGAGTATTGTTTCAGGTATTTGAACTGCAGGTGTTCTTGATCCATCTTTCCAGACATCTAAAAAACTTCAAAAGTGAACACATCACTGGAGAAACAGAAAATCCAAGCACTTTTCATGTACTTCTTTAGTATTCACCGTGTATTCAGCTACTGTTTTGCCCGGCTCTGATCCTGGAATATGAATTTGACTGCTATTTAATCAGAAACTCACTCTCTTTTATCCCCTTCTCTCCATCCCTGCCTCCTGTTCTGTGCATCCTTTTACCCTTCGTCATAATCATCTTACTGAAAACACACAACTCAACCAACACCCACCTCTTCCACATACACTGACCTGACTTCACCCCCACACATACATGCACAAAAAAATCCACATCCACTTTCCAGAGTCCGGGTCTAGATGTTGATGAGAACGGTACGTTGGACCTGAGTATGAGCAAGCGTCTGTGCAGCGGCGGCGGAGGGGACTCGGTGCTCACCCCTCTAGAGCCCATGTCCCCCCAGAGGCAAGCTGCCCTGCTGGGCTCCCGCTGCTACGGCATGGGGGACGCCGCCGACTGCTGGGACCTGCCTGTAGACTACACCAAGATCAAACACATAGACGAGGACGAGAAAGAGGTAAAGGAGAAAACAAGAAGGGAAATGTTGGGAATTCACTTGACCACTAATGTCTGGTTGTGGCCAGATATAATACATATATGTTATGGATCATTTTTTTCAAGGAGGGTAGATCGCTGCCTCAACTTAGTCAGTCAGTATCTTTAACCCTCTGAGACCCGCGACCCTGACCGGCTTTACTGTCTTTCAGAGGCTGTAGTAGGTTCAGGTTTATAGCTAGTGAAGGTCCATATATCATATGAAACTAGAAAAAACCTAAGGAATCCATCGGTGCCAACCATGTTATGCTAGCTTGTCATGAAGGAGGTTAAATAACGTTCTAAATTTAGGCTAAATGTTGGCAAGGATAAACTTGCATGGCCATTTTCAAAGGGGTCCCTTGACCTCTGACCTCCAGATCAGTGAATGTAAATGGGTTCTATGGGTACCCACGAGTCTCCCCTTTACAGACATGCCCACTTTATGATAATCACATGCAGTTGTTTTCATGCAGTATAAATGTGTTACTGTCTCCTATTCTAAAATGGTGTGTTTGAATATTTCTGCATACTGGGGTCCCTAAACAGTGTTAGAATTACATAAATTGGGTATTACTGTAAAGCTGAGACTCTGATGGATCCAATGAGCCCAACTGTATTCATGTGTGATGATGTAAGTCCCCATAGGAGACCATTTTTTGAAACTTGACCTCACTGTCTAAAATGACCTGTGGTGACCTCTAGTATAATCACAGCCTCATGATAGTTTACAGCCACAAACTAGAGACCTAGAGCATTCAGAGGAGGGATGGATCAAACTAGAGACCTAGAGCATTCAGAGGATGGATGGATCAACTAGAGACCTAGAGCATTCAGAGGATGGATGGATTAAACTAGAGACCTAGAGCATTCAGAGGATGGATGGATCAAACTAGAGACCTAGAGCATTCAGAGGATGGATGGATCAAACTAGAGACCTAGAGCATTCAGAGGATGGATGGCTTATGGTGTTCCTCAAGGTCTTGGTTTCTTAATGTGGTATTCTGGAGGGATTATTGATCATTTTTATCAATTCTTCAGGGGTAAAAAATGGTTAAATTTAGCACCAAATCTGTGTAACAAATGGTATCAACCCAAAAATTGCTGCAACAACTTATGGGACATAATAGAACATGGGGATGACCATCATATACTTCCATCATAATGTTTCTAAACCCTTATACACTTTCACAATATATTTTAAATAATTCATTCATTCATGTTTATTTCTGATTTATGACTAGAACAATTTGACACACAGTGCTGAGCTGCATCTCAAATTAATCTTCAGGTTCCAGCTTTCAGATGATGTACACCACTTCTATGTGACATCTACTGTTGACCTGCTATCTCCCCGTAAAGACCCCCTGGACCTCCCTAAAAATGACTAAAACTATTGTGGGTCTCAGAGGGTTAAAATATAGAAGAAGTTGCCTGTCAATGTTGAATCACCTTAAAAAGATCAATAAAATGGTGCTATATGAAGCAGAACATATTTTGTCATCATTTTTATGCATACTAATATTTATTTTTGATCGATCACGTATCCAGTCTCCTTTAAGATGTTCATGGCGATAACAGGATAGACAGAAATGATGACAAGGGATGAAGAGAAAATGACAGCTAGTTGTGCTGCTGATGATAATTCTAAAGCAGTAGTATATGATGCTTTGTGCTTTTGGAAGCTGATAGACAGTACAGTTGGCATACTGTCTGTTCAATGTGCCTCAGCCCAAATTATTTCCCTCCAAGCCGTTGATTCAACACACACTCTCCAAGTCAAACATTTGCATTGCCGTCTGATTGTCTTCTAGGTTTCGCACCTCCCCATCTTACTCACTGTTTGGAATCATTAGAAAGTCATATTAGGGATTTTTTGAGGGAAACCTAATGAATTGGCATGTTAATTGATGTTAGCGTTGCCATGCACAGAGGTATCTGCTCTGTTTGTATCATGCTCCCCGCATGCTGGCTTTCTGTTTTTACATTTCGCTCTTCTCCAAAATGAATTATGCAAAGTAGCACCTTGGGAGGGAATCGGAATAGCTCATCTCATCAAAGAACTGCTGGAAATCAATGCGCCACTGCTGGGCGCGCCTGTCGGTGTGTACAGGCACATGCATGCCTGTTGGTGTGTGTGTGAGATGTGAATATTCATATGATTGTGTGTGTGTACCCACGTGTCTTTGGGAGTGCGTCTGCGTGTATATGCCAGTTCCATCCCTAGCCTACTTTCCGCTCTGTATGCATGCATGTGTCGTTCTCCTTCCTGTCTGCCTCTCAGCCTGCGCTCCCTTTAATTGGAGAAGCTCGCTGGCTGACCCAGCATCACACTCTCGGAGACAGCTTGAGCGCTGGATAATTTGGGCTGTATCTGGACCTGTCTCTTTATGGGCATTACTGTATGTACACTGCGAGCACAGAAGAAAGGGAAGAGGATTTTTGCATCAACAGCCGTCGTGCCCTGGCTGCATGCACTGCAGACAAAGCACAGCACAGCACAGCACAGCATAGCCAGCAGCGGTCTGACACTACGCCGCAGTGCCATCTAGTGACCAACTGGTGCATTACACAAGTAGAAACCAGCCAACTGCCTGAATGTTCTGTTCTCGCACGCACACAAGAAAGCTCTATGAACATGTACAAACCCACGATTGAGCACACACACACACACACACATTGTTCTTTTGGCACTGAGTCATTATTTCCTCCCAGGGAATCTATTTCCTAGCCCTGTCAGACTGACAGGTGAGGCTCAATAGTCACACAGCCTCAACCATTAGCATTCAAATTGACAGGACTCTATGGTCTGACAGACGTGCGTGTGTGTGCGTGTGTGCGCGTGTGTGTGTGTGTGTGTGTGTGTGTGTGTGTGTGTGTGTGTGTGTGTGTGTGTGTGCGCGCGCGCGCGCGCGTGCGTGCGTGCACTTGTACTTGTACATATATCTTTGTGAGGACCAATTTGAGTTTTTTCAAAGGGTTCAGACTTGGATTTAAGGTTCAGGTTAGAATTAGATGTAGTTTAGGGTCAGGGTTGGAGTTAGGCATTTAGTTGGGATGGTTAAAGTTAGGGTAAGGGGCTAGGACAGTCATTCCCAAAGACTGGGTTGAATCCATGAATGTATTAATTGAACTGGATCCAGCGTTGGAGGCTCCTGTTCATTCCAATTAGAGTGTCTAAGTGGTGCATGAAGGCAAAATGGCTCGACTGCCGAGTGATAAAGTACCCAGATCATCCGGCGATCTTCCGCAACCATTTGGCCCATAGAGCAGGAGCAATAGTGTTTCCTTTAACTCCACCTCCCAGCCCTCAGTCGGGGTCTCATTCACATGAACGTAGGAAAGGAAATAACTCTGGAGTGGAACATCAAAAAATAAGAAAGTTCCTGGATATCCCACCAAACATG